>NW_025745678.1:0-13275 GCF_021184085.1 Oncorhynchus gorbuscha | reverse complement strand
TGTCATGTTTGTCATTTATTATCATGTCTTGTCCCTGTGCTCCCCATTCTATTCGTTTCCCTCTGCTGGTCTTATTAGGTTCTTTCCCTCTTTCTATCCCTCTCTCTCCCCCTCCCTCTCTCACTCTCTCGCTCTCTCTTCTCTCTATCGTTCCGTTCCTGCTCCCAGCTGTTCCTATTCCCCTAATCATCATTTAGTCTTCCCACACCTGTTCCCGATCCTTTCCCCTGATTAGAGTCCCTATTTCTTCCTTTGTGTTCCGTTCCTGTCCCGTCGGTTCCTTGTTTAGAATTCACCGTGCTGTGATTGTGTATCGCCCTGTCCTGTCGTGTTTTTGCCTTCATCAGATGCTGCGTGTGAGCAGGTGTCTCTGTCAGCTACGGCCTGCGCCTACCCGAAGCGACCTGCAGTCTGTGGCCGCTTCTCCTGTTATTCCCTCTACAGACTAGAGGATTTCCGTTATTCCCTGTTTGGACATTTCCTGTTAAGGATTCAGGATTTGTCGTTTTCTGTTTGGACTTGAATAAACTCTGTTTCTGTTAAGTCGCTTTTTGGTCCTCTTTCACCTGCATGACAGAAGGAACCGACCAAGGAATGGACCCAGCGACTTCAGACGCTCGTTACACTTTGTTCGTCAAGATCCAAGGCCATGCTCGGCAGACACGAGCAGAATGTTGTCTGCTGCTCGCCATGCCGTGAGAACCTGGGCCGCACAGGTTTCCGTCTCTGGACAGTTCCAGAGTCTACGTCTCGTGCCACCTGTTACTTCCTGGCCTGCCGAGCCTCCAGAACCTAGGGTTAATAACCCACCTTGCTACTCCGGGCAGCCCACTGAGTGCCGCTCCTTTCTCACGCAGTGTGAGATTGTGTTCTCTCTCCAACCCAACACATACTCTAGAGAGAGAGCTCGGGTTGTTTACGTCATTTCACTCCCTTACTGGCCGGGCTCGAGAATGGGGGCACAGCTATCTGGGAGGCAAGGGCTGATTGCTCTAACAAGTTCCAGAACTTTAAAGAGGAGATGATTCGGGTTTTTGACCGTTCAGTTTTGGTAGGGAGGCTTCTAGGGCCCTGGGCTTCCTTATGCCAAGGTGAACGGTCCATAACGGATTATTCTATTGAGTTTCGCACTCTTGCTGCCTCTAGTGAGTGGAACGAGCCGGGCGCTGCTCGCTCGTTTTCTGGAGGGACTCCACGCAGTGGTTAAGGATGAGATTCTTCCGGGAGGTTCCTTCAGATGTGGACTCTTTGATTGCTCTCGCCATCCGCATAGAACGACGGGTAGATCTTCGTCACCGGGCTCGTGGAAGAGAGCTCGCATCAACGGTGTTTCCCTGCTCCGCATCGCAACCATCTCCCTCCTCTGGCTTTGAGACTGAGCCCATGCAGCTGGGAGGATTCGCATCTCGACTAAGGAGAGGGAACGGAGGATCACCAACCGCCTGTGCCTCTATTGCGGAGTTGCTGGACATTTGTTAATTCATGTCCAGTAGAGGCCAGAGCCCATCAGTAAGCGGAGGCTACTGGTGAGCGCTACTACTCTGGTCTCTTCATCTAGATCTTGTACTACTATGTCGGTCCATCTACGCTGGACCGGTTCGGGTGCTACATGCAGTGCCTTGATTGACTCTGGGGCTGAGGTTGTTTCATGGACGAAGCATGGGTTGGAAACATAACATTCCTTTCAGACCGTTAGACAA
Organism: Oncorhynchus gorbuscha; assembly: GCF_021184085.1. Taxonomy (NCBI): domain Eukaryota; kingdom Metazoa; phylum Chordata; class Actinopteri; order Salmoniformes; family Salmonidae; genus Oncorhynchus; species Oncorhynchus gorbuscha. The sequence goes on along the minus strand of NW_025745678.1, from coordinate 11,575 downwards.
GCCTACGCCCATGTTTGCCTTAGATGGTAGTCATCTTCCCAGTATCAAATTTGAGACACTACCTTTAACTCTCACAGTATCTGGTAACCACAGTGAGACTATTTCTTTTTGATTTTCCGTTCACCGTTTACTCCTGTTGTTTTGGGTCATCCCTGGCTAGTATGTCATAATCCTTCTATTAATTGGTCTAGTAATTCTATCCTATCCTGGAACGTTTCTTGTCATGTGAAGTGTTTAATGTCTGCCATCCCTCCCGTTTCTTCTGTCCCTACTTCTCAGGAGGAACCTGGCGATTTGACAGGAGTGCCGGAGAATATCATGATCTGCGCACGGTCTTCAGTCGGTCCCGAGCCAACTCCCTTCCTCCTCACCGGTCGTATGATTGTAGTATTGATCTCCTTCCGGGGACCACTCCTCCTCGAGGTAGACTATACTCTCTGTCGGCTCCCGAACGTAAGGCTCTCGAGGATTATTTGTCTGTGTCTCTTGACGCCGGTACCATAGTGCCTTCTTCTTCTCCGGCCGGGGCGGGGTTCTTTTTGTTAAGAAGAAGGACGGTACTCTGCGCCCCTGCGTGGATTATCGAGGAGCTGAATGACATAACGGTTAAGAATCGTTATCCGCTTCCCCTATGTCATCAGCCTTCGAGATTCTGCAGGGGAGCCAGGTGCTTTACTAAGTTGGACCTTCGTAACGCTTACCATCTCGTGCGCATCAGAGAGGGGGCGAGTGGAAAACGGCGTTTAACACTCCGTTAGGGCATTTTTGAGTACCGGGTTCTGCCGTTCGGTCTGCCAATGCGCCAGCTGTTTTTCAGGCATTAGTTAATGATGTTCTGAGAGACATGCTGAACATCTTTGTTTTTGTCTATCTTGACGATATCCTGATTTTTCTCCGTCACTCGAGATTCATGTTCAGCACGTTCGACGTGTTCTACAGCGCCTTTTAGAGAATTGTCTCTACGTAAAGGCTGAGAAGTGCTCTTTTCATGTCTCCTCCGTTACTTTTCTCGGTTCCGTTATTTCCGCTGAAGGCATTCAGATGGATTCCGCTAAGGTCAAGCTGTCAGTGATTGGCCCGTTCCAAGGTCACGTGTCGAGTTGCAGCGCTTTTAGGTTTCGCTAATTTCTATCGGCGTTTCATTCGTAATTTCGGTCAAGTTGCTGCCCCTCTCACAGCTCTTACTTCTGTCAAGGCGTGTTTTAAGTGGTCCGGTTCCGCCCAGGGAGCTTTTGATCTTCTAAAAGAACGTTTTACGTCCGCTCCTATCCTCGTTACTCCTGACGTCACTAGACAATTCATTGTCGAGGTTGACGCTTCAGAGGTAGGCGTGGGAGCCATTCTATCCCAGCGCTTCCAGTCTGACGATAAGGTTCATCCTTGCGCTTATTTTTCTCATCGCCTGTCGCCATCTGAGCGCAACTATGATGTGGGTAACCGTGAACTGCTCGCCATCCGCTTAGCCCTAGGCGAATGGCGACAGTGGTTGAGGGCGACCGTTCCTTTTGTCGTTTGGACAGACCATAAGAACCTTGAGTACATCCGTTCTGCCAAACGACTTAATGCCCGTCAAGCTCGTTGGGCGTTGTTTTTCGCCGTTTCGAGTTTGTGATTTCTTACCGTCCGGGTAGCAAGAACACCAAGCCTGATGCCTTATCCCGTCTGTTTAGTTCTTCTGTGGCTTCTACTGATCCCGAGGGGATTCTTCCTTATGGGCGTGTTGTCGGGTTAACAGTCTGGGGAATTGAAAGACAGGTTAAGCAAGCACTCACGCACACTGCGTCGCGCGCGCTGTCCTATTAACCTCCTTTTTCGTTCCTGTTTCCACTCGTCTGGCTGTTCTTCAGTGGGCTCACTCTGCCAAGTTAGCTGGTCATCCCGGTGTTCGAGGCACTCTTGCGTCTATTCGCCAGCGCTTTTGGTGGCCGACTCAGGAGCGTGACACGCGCCGTTTCGTGGCTGCTTGTTCGGACTGCGCGCAGACTAAGTCGGGTAACTCTCCTCCTGCCGGTCGTCTCAGACCGCTCCCCATTCCTTCTCGACCATGGTCTCACATCGCCTTAGACTTCATTACCGGTCTGCCTTTGTCTGCGGGGAAGACTGTGAGCCGCCAATAAACGCAGGATTAAGAGTCCAAGGTATTGTTGCGGCCAGAGAGTGTGGCTTTCCACTCGCAACCTTCCTCTTACGACAGCTTCTCGTAAGTTGACTCCGCGGTTCATTGGTCCGTTCCGTGTCTCCCAGGTCGTCAATCCTGTCGCTGTGCGACTGCTTCTTCCGCGACATCTTCGTCGCGTCCATCCCTGTCTTCCATGTCTCCTGTGTTAAGCCCTTTCTTCGCACCCCCGTTCGTCTTCCCTCCCCCCCTCCCGTCCTTGTCGAGCGCACCTATTTACAAGGTACATAAGATCATGGACATGCGTTCTCGGGACGGGGTCACCAATACTTAGTGGATTGGGAGGGTTACGGTCCTGAAGAGAGGAGTTGGGTTCCGTCTCGGGACGTGCTGGACCGTTCACTCATCGATGATTTCCTCCGTTGCCGCCAGGATTCCTCCTCGAGTGCGCCAGGAGGCGCTCGGTGAGTGGGGGGGTACTGTCATGTTTGTCATTTATTATCATGTCTTGTCCCTGTGCTCCCCATTCTATTCGTTTCCCTCTGCTGGTCTTATTAGGTTCTTTCCCTCTTTCTATCCCTCTCTCTCCCCCTCCCTCTCTCACTCTCTCGCTCTCTCTTCTCTCTATCGTTCCGTTCCTGCTCCCAGCTGTTCCTATTCCCCTAATCATCATTTAGTCTTCCCACACCTGTTCCCGATCCTTTCCCCTGATTAGAGTCCCTATTTCTTCCTTTGTGTTCCGTTCCTGTCCCGTCGGTTCCTTGTTTAGAATTCACCGTGCTGTGATTGTGTATCGCCCTGTCCTGTCGTGTTTTTGCCTTCATCAGATGCTGCGTGTGAGCAGGTGTCTCTGTCAGCTACGGCCTGCGCCTACCCGAAGCGACCTGCAGTCTGTGGCCGCTTCTCCTGTTATTCCCCTCTACAGACTAGAGGATTTCCGTTATTCCCTGTTTGGACATTTCCTGTTAAGGATTCAGGATTTGTCGTTTTCTGTTTGGACTTGAATAAACTCTGTTTCTGTTAAGTCGCTTTTGGGTCCTCTTTCACCTGCATGACACTATACATTTGATCTTGTTATCTTTAAAAAAATTCTAAAACAGTTCATTTGTTGAAAACAGACGAATTTCATTACTTTTACATTTCATTTTTTCAATTGACTGCATACTGCTGCAACCTGATCTCATAGCATTTCGTATTGTTTGGTATGTACATTGAAGACACCCTGTTAGTATAATATGTTAGATTTCGTATGGTATGTATACATTTGTGGATGTCCAGCATCCATTTCACATAATGTGTTACAAATGTTATGCAGGTGAATGAGGACCCAAAAGCGACTTGGCGAAAACAGAGTCTTTAATCCAGTAAAGTAAATATACAATCATAAAGCACAATTCCACTCGTAATGACGAGAACAGACTGGAGACTCGATCATGTACTGCAGGTTGCCTCGGGAAGGCACTTGACCGTAGCAGACTCAGACACCTGCTCACCACGCAGCATCTGAGGGAAACACGACACGACAGGGCGATACACAGACACAGCACGGTGAACAATAGACAAGGATCCGACAGGGCAGAAACGGAAAACAAGGGGAGAAATAGGGACTCTAATCAGGGAAAAAGATAGGGAACAGGTGTGGGAAGACTAAATGATTGATAGGGGAATAGGAACAGCTGGGAGCAGGAACGGAACGATAGAGAGAAGAGAGAGAGGAAGGGAGAGAGAAAAAGGGGAACGAACCTAAAAGACCAGCAGGGGGAAAACGAACAGAGGGAAAAGCAAAATGACAAGACAATATAAGACAAAACATGACAGTACCCCCACTCACCGAGCGCCTCCTGGCGCACTCGAGGAGGAATCCTGGCGGCAACGGAGGAAATCATCAATAAGTGAACGGTCCAGCACGTCCCGAGACGGAACCCAACTCCTCTCCTCAGGACCGTAACCCTCCCAATCCACTAAGTATTGGTGACCCCGTCCCCGAGAACGCATGTCCATGATCCTACGTACCTTGTAAATAGGTGCGCTCTCGACAAGGACGGGAGGGGGAGGGAAGACGAACGGGGGTGCGAAGAAAGGGCTTGACACAGGAGACATGGAAGACAGGATGGACGCGACGAAGATGTCGCGGAAGAAGCAGTCGCACAGCGACAGGATTGACGACCTGGGAGACACGGAACGGACCAATGAACCGCGGAGTCAACTTACGAGAAGCTGTCGTAAGAGGAAGGTTGCGAGTGGAAAGCCACACTCTCTGGCCGCAACAATACCTTGGACTCTTAATCCTACGTTTATTGGCGGCTCTCACAGTCTGTGCCCTGTAACGGCAAAGTGCAGACCTCACCCTCCTCCAGGTGCACTCACAACGTTGGACAAACGCTTGAGCGGAGGGAACGCTGGACTCGGCAAGCTGGGATGAGAACAGAGGAGGCTGGTAACCCAGACTACTCTGAAACGGAGATAACCCGGTAGCAGACGAAGGAAGCGAGTTGTGAGCGTATTCTGCCCAGGGGAGCTGTTCTGCCCAAGACGCAGGGTTTCTGAAAGAAAGGCTGCGTAGTATGCGACCAATCGTCTGATTGGCCCTCTCTGCTTGACCGTTAGACTGGGGATGAAACCCGGAAGAGAGACTGACGGACGCACCAATCAAACGACAGAACTCCCTCCAAAACTGTGACGTGAATTGCGGGCCTCTGTCTGAAACGGCGTCTAACGGGAGGCCATGAATTCTGAACACATTCTCGATGATGATTTGTGCTGTCTCCTTAGCGGAAGGAAGTTTAGCGAGGGGAATGAAATGTGCCGCCTTAGAGAACCTATCGACAACCGTAAGAATCACAGTCTTCCCCGCAGACAAAGGCAGACCGGTAATGAAGTCTAGGGCGATGTGAGACCATGGTCGAGAAGGAATGGGGAGCGGTCTGAGACGACCGGCAGGAGGAGAGTTACCTGACTTAGTCTGCGCGCAGTCCGAACGAGCAGCCACGAAACGGCGCGTGTCACGCTCCTGAGTCGGCCACCAAAAGCGCTGGCGAATAGATGCAAGAGTGCCTCGAACACCGGGATGACCAGCTAACTTGGCAGAGTGAGCCTACTGAAGAACAGCCAAACGAGTGGAAACAGGAACGAAAAGAAGGTTACTAGGACAAGCGCGCGGCGACGCAGTGTGCGTGAGTGCTTGCTTAACCTGTCTTTCAATTCCCCAGACTGTCAACCCGACAACACGCCCATAAGGAAGAATCCCCTCGGGATCAGTAGAAGCCACAGAAGAACTAAAAAGACGAGATAAGGCATCAGGCTTGGTGTTCTTGCTACCCGGACGGTAAGAAATCACAAACTCGAAACGAGCGAAAAACAACGCCCAACGAGCTTGACGAGCATTAAGTCGTTTGGCAGAACGGATGTACTCAAGGTTCTTATGGTCTGTCCAAACGACAAAGGAACGGCCCCCTCCAACCACTGTCGCCATTCGCCTAGGGCTAAGCGGATGGCGAGCAGTTCGCGATTACCCACATCATAGTTGCGTTCAGATGGCGACAGGCGATGAGAAAATAAGCGCAAGGATGAACCTTATCGTCAGACTGGAAGCGCTGGGATAGAATGGCTCCCACGCCTACCTCTGAAGCGTCAACCTCGACAATGAATTGTCTAGTGACGTCAGGAGTAACGAGGATAGGAGCGGACGTAAAACGTTCTTTTAGAAGATCAAAAGCTCCCTGGGCGGAACCGGACCACTTAAAACACGTCTTGACAGAAGTAAGAGCTGTGAGAGGGGCAGCAACTTGACCGAAATTACGAATGAAACGCCGATAGAAATTAGCGAAACCTAGAAAGCGCTGCAACTCGACACGTGACCTTGGAACGGGCCAATCACTGACAGCTTGGACCTTAGCGGAATCCATCTGAATGCCTTCAGCGGAAATAACGGAACCGAGAAAAGTAACGGAGGAGACATGAAAAGAGCACTTCTCAGCCTTCACGTAGAGACAATTCTCTAAAAGGCGCTGTAGAACACGTCGAACGTGCTGAACATGAATCTCGAGTGACGGTGAAAAAATCAGGATATCGTCAAGATAGACAAAAACAAAGATGTTCAGCATGTCTCTCAGAACATCATTAACTAATGCCTGAAAAACAGCTGGCGCATTGGCGAGACCAAACGGCAGAACCCGGTACTCAAAATGCCCTAACGGAGTGTTAAACGCCGTTTTCCACTCGTCCCCCTCTCTGATGCGCACGAGATGGTAAGCATTACGAAGGTCCAACTTAGTAAAGCACCTGGCTCCCTGCAGAATCTCGAAGGCTGATGACATAAGGGGGAAGCGGATAACGATTCTTAACCGTTATGTCATTCAGCCCTCGATAATCCACGCAGGGCGCAGCGTACCGTCCTTCTTCTTAACAAAAAAACCCCGCCCCGGCCGGAGAGGAAGAAGGCACTATGGTACCGGCGTCAAGAGACACAGACAAATAATCCTCGAGAGCCTTACGTTCGGGAGCCGACAGAGAGTATAGTCTACCCCGAGGAGGAGTGGTCCCCGGAAGGAGATCAATACTACAATCATACGACCGGTGAGGAGGAAGGGAGTTGGCTCGGGACCGACTGAAGACCGTGCGCAGATCATGATATTCCTCCGGCACTCCTGTCAAATCGCCAGGTTCCTCCTGAGAAGTGGGGACAGAAGAAACGGGAGGGATGGCAGACATTAAACACTTCACATGACAAGAAACGTTCCAGGATAGGATAGAATTACTAGACCAATTAATAGAAGGATTATGACATACTAGCCAGGGATGACCCAAAACAACAGGTGTAAAAGGTGAACGAAAAATCAAAAAGAAATAGTCTCACTGTGGTTACCAGATACTGTGAGGGTTAAAGGTAGTGTCTCAAATCTGATACTGGGAAGATGACTACCATCTAAGGCGAACATGGGCGTAGGCTTGTCTAACTCTCTGAAAGGAATGTCATGTTTCCGAGCCCATGCTTCGTCCATGAAACAACCCTCAGCCCCAGAGTCTATCAAGGCACTGCATGTAGCACCCGAACCGGTCCAGCGTAGATGGACCGACAAAGTAGTACAGGATCTAGATGGAGAGACCTGAGTAGTAGCGCTCACCAGTAGCCCTCCGCTTACTGATGAGCTCTGGCTTTTACTGGACATGAATTAACAAAATGTCCAGCAAGTCCGCAATAGAGGCACAGGCGGTTGGTGATCCTCCGTTCCCTCTCCTTAGTCGAGATGCGAATACCTCCCAGCTGCATGGGCTCAGTCTCTGAGCCAGAGGAGGAGATGGTTGCGATGCGGAGCAGGGAAACACCGTTGACGCGAGCTCTCTACCACGAGCCTGGTGACGAAGATCTACCCGTCGTTCTATGCGGATGGCGAGAGCAATCAAAGAGTCCACACTTGAAGGAACCTCCCGGTAGAGAATCTCATCCTTAACCACTGCGTGGAGTCCCTCCAGAAAACGAGCGAGCAGCGCCGGCTCGTTCCACTCACTAGAGGCAGCAAGAGTGCGAAACTCAATAGAGTAATCCGTTATGGATCGATCACCTTGGCATAGGGAAGCCAGGGCCCTAGAAGCCTCCCTACCAAAAACTGAACGGTCAAAAACCCGAATCATCTCCTCTTTAAAGTTCTGGTAATTGTTAGAGCAATCAGCCCTTGCCTCCCAGATAGCTGTGCCCCACTCTCGAGCCCGGCCAGTAAGGAGTGAAATGACGTAAGCAACCCGAGCTCTCTCTAGAGTATGTGTTGGGTTGGAGAGAGAACACAATATCACACTGGGTGAGAAAGGAGCGGCACTCCGTGGGCTGCCCGGAGTAGCAAGGTGGGTTATTAACCCTAGGTTCCGGAGGCTCGGCAGGCCAGGAAGTAACAGGTGGCACGAGACGAAGACTCTGGAACTGTCCAGAGAGGTCGGAAACCTGAGCGGCCAGGTTCTCCACGGCATGGCGAGCAGCAGACAATTCCTGCTCGTGTCTACCGAGCATGGCTCCTTGGATCTCGACGGCAGTGTTACGAGCGTCTGTAGTCGCTGGGTCCATTCTTTGGTCGGATCCTTCTGTTATGCAGGTGAATGAGGACCCAAAAGCGACTTGGCGAAAACAGAGTCTTTAATCCAGTAAAGTAAATATACAATCATAAAGCACAATTCCACTCGTAATGACGAGAACAGACTGGAGACTCGATCATGTACTGCAGGTTGCCTCGGGAAGGCACTTGACCGTAGCAGACTCAGACACCTGCTCACCACGCAGCATCTGAGGGAAACACGACACGACAGGGCGATACACAGACACAGCACGGTGAACAATAGACAAGGATCCGACAGGGCAGAAACGGAAAACAAGGGGAGAAATAGGGACTCTAATCAGGGAAAAAGATAGGGAACAGGTGTGGGAAGACTAAATGATTGATAGGGGAATAGGAACAGCTGGGAGCAGGAACGGAACGATAGAGAGAAGAGAGAGAGGAAGGGAGAGAGAAAAAGGGGAACGAACCTAAAAAGACCAGCAGGGGGAAAACGAACAGAGGGAAAAGCAAAATGACAAGACAATATAAGACAAAACATGACAACAAATGACAATTCGTATGATATGTTGCGAATTGCAATTCGTATGATATGTTGCAAATTTCAATTCGTAAAATATGTTATGAATTGTCATTACGTATGATATCTTATGAATTCCAATTCGTTGTGGCTAATGCTAACGCTAATGTTAGCTAGGTGGCTAAGGTTAGTTAGTCTAGGCCCGGGGTTAGTAATTGACCATGATGAGATCGGGACACTCAACCTTTGGGTTGCTAGACATTCACATTATACACCCATCCTTCCACCCTGACCAAGCACCCTTGTTTTTGTCTTAAGTAAACTTCTGTCTTATGTAACCTTACCAAACGTACATACTGTATCATACTAATTGCAGTCTCCTGGATTGACATTTACTATGTTACATCTAGTGTATGAGACCAGGCTGTAACATGTGATCATCCTGGGAAAAAAATCTAAGGGAAGAGAACAAAAGAGAGCAAGGAAAGGAAAGAGATGATACAAATGAAAACATTTCAATCAAAGACAGTGGTGGAAAAAGTACCTAATTGTCAAACTTGACTAAAAGTAAAGATACCTTAATGGAAAATGAGTAAAATAGTCACCCAGTAAAATACTACTTGATTAAAAGTCTAAAATAATTTGTTTTAAAATATACTTAAGTATCAAATTAAAAGTATAAGCAAACAAGACGACACGATTTTCTTGTTTTTATTTTATTTGCGGGCTAGCCAGGAGCACACTCAGACATAATTTACAAACAAAGCATTTGTGTTTAATGAGTCTGCCAGATCAGAGGTAGTAGGGATGACCAGGGATGTTCTCTTGATAAGTGTGTGAATTGGAACATTTGCCTGTCGTGCTAAGAATTGAAAATGTACTTTTGTATTTGTATTTATTATGGATCCCCATTAGCTGCTTACCAAAGCAGCAGCTACTCTTCCTGGGGTCCAGCAAAATTAAGGCAGTTTATACCATTTTAAAAACATTACAATACATTCACAGATTTCACAGCACACTGTGTGCCCTCAGGCCCCTACTCCACCACCAACACATACCTACAGTACTAAATCCGTGTGTGTGTGTGTGTGTGTGTCTGTGCCAATGGTTGTGTTGCTTCACAGTCCCCGCTGTTCCAAGGTGTTTTTTAAAATCTAATTTTACTGCTTCCGTCAGTTACTTGATGTGGAATAGAGTTCCATGTAGTCATGGCTCTATGTAGTACTAGTCTTTCTGGACTTGGGGACTGTGAAGAGACCTCTTGACTGTGAAGAGATGTCTTGTAGGGTATGCATGGGTGTTTCTGAGCTATGTGCCAGTAGTTTTGTCATGTTTTGTCATTTATTATCTTGTCTTGTCCCTGTGCTTCCCATTCTATTCGTTTCCCTCTGCTGGTCTTATTAGGTTCTTTCCCTTTTCGATCCTTTCCCCTGATTAGAGTCCCTATTTCTTCCTTTGTGTTCCGTTCCTGTCCTGTCGGTTCCTTGTCTAGAATTCACCGTGCTGTGTTTGTGTATCGCCCTGTCGTGTCGTGTTTTCTCAGATGCTGCGTGGTGAGCAGGTGTCTGAGTCTGTCTGGTTCAAGTGCCTTCCCGAGGCAACCTGCTGTTCACCTGCTGTTCAAGATCGAGTCTCCAGTTTGTCCTCGTCATTTCGAGTGAAAGTTGTGTTTTTGTTTGTATTTACTTTACTGGATTAAAGACTCTGTTTTCGCCAAGTCGCTTTGGGTCCTCTTTCACCTGCATGACAGATGGAACCGACCAAGGAATGGACCCAGCGACTTCAGGCGCTCGTTACACTGCCGTCGAAGATCAAGGCCATGCTCGGCAGACACGAGCAGGAATTGTCTGCTGCTCGCCATGCCGTGGAGAACCTGCCGCTCCAGGTTTCCGACCTCTCTGGACAGTTCCAGAGTCTAGTCTCGTGCCACCCTGTTACTTCCTGGCCTGCCCGAGAACCTCCAGAGGCCTAGGTTAATAACCCACCTTGCTACTCCGGGCAGCCCACTGAGTGCCGCTCCTTTCTCACGCAGTGTGAGTTGTGTTCTCTCTCAACCCAACACATACTCTAGAGAGAGAGCTCAGGTTTGTCATTCCTCCTTACTGGCCGGGCTCGAGAATGGGGCACAGCTATCTGGGAGGCAAGGGCTGATTGCTCTAACAAGTTCCAGAACTTTAAAGGAGATGATTCGGGTTTTGACCGTTCAGTTTTTGGTAGGGAGGCTTCTGGGGCCCTGGCTTCCCCTTATGCCAAGGTGAGCCGGTCCACTGCAGTTATTCTGTTAGTTTCGCACTCTTGCTGCCTCTAGTGAGTGGAGCAGGCAGCGCTGCTCGCTCGTTTTCTGGAGGGACTCCACGCAGTGGTTAAGGATGAGATTCTCTCCCGGGGAGGTTCCTTCAGATGTGGACTCTTTGATTGCTCTGCGCCATCCGCATAGAAACTGACGGGTAGATCTTCGTCACCGGGCTCGTGGAAGAGAGCTCGCATCAACGGTGTTTCCCTGCTCCGCATCGCAACCATCTCCCTCCTCTGGCTCAAGTCTGAGCCCATGCAGCTGGGGAGGATTCGCATCTCGACTAAGGAAGACGGAGGATCACCAACCGCCTGTGCCTCTATTGCGGAGTTGCTGGACATTTTGTTAATTCATGTCCAGTAAGCCAAACTCATCTGTAGCGGAGGGCTGGGTGAGGCGCAACTATAAGTCTCTCCATCAAGATCCTGTACTACTTTGTCGGTCCATCTACGCTGGACCGGTTCGGGTGCTACATGTAGTGCCTTGATAGACTCTGGGGCTGAGGGTTGTTTCATGGACGAAGCATGGGTTCGGAAACATGACATTCCTTTCAGAGAGTTAGAGAAGCCTACGCCCATGTTCGCCTTAGATGAGCAATACGTAAC
>NW_025745677.1:142124-274952 GCF_021184085.1 Oncorhynchus gorbuscha | reverse complement strand
CCTCTCGCTCTCCCTCTCTCGCGCTCCGTCTCTCCCTTCCTCTCTCTCTCTCTTGCCCTCTCTCCCTCTCGCTCTCCCTCTCTCGCGCTCCGTCTCTCCCTTCCTCTCTCTCTCTCTTGCCCTCTCTCCCTCTCGCTCTCCCTCTCTCGCGCTCCGTCTCGCTCTTCCTCTCTCTTGCCCTCTCTCTCTCTCCCTCTTGCTCTCCCTCTCTCTTGCCCTCTCTCCCTCCCACTATCTCTTGCCCTCTCTCGCTCTCTCCATCTCGCTCTCTCCCTCGCTCTCTCTCTCACCATCTCTTGCCCTCTCTCCCTCTCGCTCTCCCTCTCTCGTTCTCCGTCTCGCTCTCATTCTCTTGCCCTCTCTCTGTCTCTTGCCCTCTCTCTGTCTCTTGCCCTCTCTCGCTCTCCCTCTCTCTTGCCCTCTCTCTCTCTCCTTCTCGCTCTTCCTCTCTCTTGCCCTCTCTCTCTCCCTCTCGCTCTCCCTCTCACTTGCCCTCTCTCTCTCTCTCTCTCTCTCTCCCACTATCTCTTGCCCTCTCTCGCTCTCTCCATCTCGCTCTCTCCCTCGCTCTCTCTCTCACCATCTCTTGCCCTCTCTCCCTCTCGCTCTCCCTCTCTCGTTCTCCGTCTCGCTCTCATTCTCTTGCCCTCTCTCTGTCTCTTGCCCTCTCTCTGTCTCTTGCCCTCTCTCGCTCTCCCTCTCTCTTGCCCTCTCTCTCTCTCCTTCTCGCTCTTCCTCTCTCTTGCCCTCTCTCTCTCCCTCTCGCTCTCCCTCTCACTTGCCCTCTCTCTCTCTCTCTCTCTCTCTCTCTCCCACTATCTCTTGCCCTCTCTCTCGCTCTCCCTCTCGCTCTCTCCCTCTCGCTCTCCCTCTCTCTCCCTCTCTCTCCCTCTTGCCCTCTCTCTCTCCCACTATCTCTTTCTCTCCTTCTCTTAGAGATGGATGGATATGCTAACCATACCTTCACTGTGGTTACAGGATCGTGATTGATTGTAATATGTGGTTATAATGTGTGTGTTCTCTGGTCAGGACAGAGTGTGATGTAATGTAATGTGTTCTCTCTGGTCAGGACAGAGTGTGATGTAATGTGTGATGTAATGTGTTCTCTGGTCAGGACAGAGTGTGATGTAATGTGTGATGTAATGTGTTCTCTGGTCAGGACAGAGTGTGATGTAATGTGTTCTCTCTCATCAGGACAGAGTGTGATGTAATGTGTTCTCTCTCGTCAGGACAGAGTGTGATGTAATGTGTTCTCTGGTCAGGACAGAGTGTGATGTAATGTGTTCTCTCTCGTCAGGACAGAGTGATGTAATGTGTAATGTAATGTGTGATGTAATGTGTTCTCTCTCATCAGGACAGAGTGTGATGTAATGTGTGATGTAATGTGTTCTCTCTAGTCAGGACAGAGTGTGATGTAATGTGTGATGTAATGTGTTCTCTCTCATCAGGACAGAGTGTGATGTAATGTGTGATGTAATGTGTTCTCTCTAGTCAGGACAGAGTGTGGTGTAATGTGTGATGTAATGTGTGATGTAATGTGTTCTCTCTCGTCAGGACGGAGTGTGGTGTAATGTGTGATGTATTGTGTGATGTAATGTGTTCTCTCTAGTCAGGACAGAGTGATGTAATGTGTGATGTAATGTGTTCTCTCTCGTCAGGACAGAGTGTGGTGTAATGTGTGATGTATTGTGTTCTCTCTCGTCAGGACGGAGTGTGGTGTAATGTGTGATGTATTGTGTTCTCTCTCGTCAGGACAGAGTGTGGTGTAATGTGTGATGTATTGTGTTCTCTCTCGTCAGGACGGAGTGTGGTGTAATGTGTGATGTATTGTGTTCTCTCTCATCAGGACAGAGTGTGGTGTAATGTGTGATGTATTGTGTGATGTAATGTGTTCTCTCTCGTCAGGACGGAGTGTGGTGTAATGTGTGATGTATTGTGTTCTCTCTCGTCAGGACGGAGTGTGGTGTAATGTGTGATGTATTGTGTGATGTAATGTGTTCTCTCTAGTCAGGACAGAGTGATGTAATGTGTGATGTAATGTGTTCTCTCTCGTCAGGATGGAGTGTGATGTAATGCGTGATGTAATGTGTGATGTAATGTGTGATGTAATGTGTGATATATATATATTATGTGTTCTCTCTCGTCAGGACGGCGTGTGTCAGGTGTTCCTGGATAAGGGTCATGTGGTAGTGAGGGCGGGCAACAGCGAGGTGAAGACTCAAAAGACCTACAACGATGACAACGATCATTATGTAACTCTGTACAGCAACAACAACAGGTAGGATTTACTATCCACCAACTAAATTATCATTATGTAACTCTGTACAGCAACAACAACAGGTAGGATGACTGGCAAATTCTGTTCAACATGCAGTCATGTTCTCTCTGTGAAACATAAAACCCATCTCTGTGTGTGTGTGTGTGTGTGTGTGTGTGTGTGTGTGTGTGTGTGTGTGTGTGTGTGTGTGTGTGTGTGTGTGTGTGTGTGTGTGTGTGTGTGTGTGTGTGTGTGTGTGTGTGTGTGTGTGTGTGTGTGTGTGTGTGTGTGTGTGTGTGTGTGTGTGTGTCTGTAGGTTGCGTGTCTATGTGGATGACGTCCTGGAGCAGAATGAGGATACGAGTCGTGGAGGGGGCAGCAGTGGGGCAGCACTGTCACCTGGCGGTGTCTACCTGGGAGGGACACCTGACAACAGCCTCAACAACCTCACCGGCTGTCTTAGCAACCTGTTCATCAAGAGGTAAGAAGGAGTTAGGGACACCGGGACAAACCGAGCAGAGAAAATAGGGATCTGTGGAGGATTGCATTTATTTCAGTTTGAATGTTGCTGCTCCTACTACTGCTAGATTACAATGTTGCTGCTCCTACTACTAGATTACAATGTTGCTGCTCCTACTACTACTAGATTACAATGTTGCTGCTCCTACTACTACTAGATTACAATGTTGCTGCTCCTACTACTACTAGATTACAATGTTGCTGCTCCTACTACTAGATTACAATGTTGCTGCTCCTACTACTGCTAGATTACAATGTTGCTGCTCCTACTACTAGATTACAATGTTGCTGCTCCTACTACTACTAGATTACAATGTTGCTGCTCCTACTACTAGATTACAATGTTGCTGCTCCTACTACTGCTAGATTACAATGTTGCTGCTCCTACTACTAGATTACAATGTTGCTGCTCCTACTACTACTAGATTACAATGTTGCTGCTCCTACTACTAGATTACAATGTTGCTGCTTCTACTACTGCTAGATTACAATGTTGCTGCTCCTACTGCCAGATTACAATGTTGCTGCTCCTTCTACAGCTAGATTACAATGTTGCTGCTCCTACTACTGCTAGATTACAATGTTGCTGCTCCTACTGCTAGATTACAATGTTGCTGCTCCTACTACTAGATTACAATGTTGTTGCTCCTACTACTGCTAGATTACAATGTTGCTGCTCCTACTACTGCTAAATTACAATGTTGCTGCTCCTACTACTACTAGATTACAATGTTGCTGCTCCTACTGCTAGATTACAATGTTGCTGCTCCTACTACTACTAGATTACAATGTTGCTGCTCCTACTAGATTACAATGCTGCTGCTCCTACTACTAGATTGCAATGTTGCTGCTCCTACTACTGCTAGATTACAATGTTGTTGCTCCTACTACTGCAAGATTACAATGTTGCTGCTCCTACTACTGCTAGATTACAATGTTGCTGCTCCTACTACTAGATTACAATGTTGCTGCTCCTACTGTTAGATTACAATGTTGCTGCTTCTACTACTGCTAGATTACAATGTTGCTGCTTCTACTACTACTAGATTACAATGTTGCTGCTCCTACTACTAGATTACACTGTTGCTGCTCCTACTACTGCTAGATTACAATGTTGTTGCTCCTACTACTAGATTACAATGTTGCTGTTCCTACTACTAGATTACAATGTTGTTGCTCCTATTGCTAGATTACAATGTTGCTGCTCCTACTACTAGATTACAATGTTGCTGCTCCTACTACTGCTAGATTACAATGTTGCTGCTTCTCGTACTGCTAGATTACAATGTTGCTGCTTCTCGTACTGCTAGATTACAATGTTGCTGCTTCTCGTACTGCTAGATTACAATGTTGCTGCTTCTAGTACTACTAGATTACAATGTTGCTGCTTCTCGTACTGCTAGATTAGAAGTTAGTTCTCTAAGAGTAGATGTGATTATACCACTGTGTGTAGGACTTGGGCCTATAACTGTTACTGTAGCCATGGCAACGGGCTAACAACCCTATAACGACTGTACTCTACAGAGACAAGCCTTCTCAGATGGTGATGAATCTGATGAATGCTAAGGAGAACATCGACGTTCCTCTAGACTGTCCCGCTGCCTATAAACCACAACAGATCCTGGCCGCACCACCACCACAAAAGCATGTTAAGGTACCTGACGCCATAGATACACAATATATAATGTATTATACTGATACTTCTATAGCTGACACCATAGGTACACAATATATAATGTATTATACTGATACTTCTATAGCTGACACCATAGGTACACAATATATAATGTATTATACTGATACTTCTATAGCTGACACCATAGGTACACAATATATAATGTATTCTAGTACCTCTTCTACATCTGACACCAGATAGTATTAGAATACATTATATACTATATATCTGACACCAAATAGTATTAGAATACATTATATACTATATATCTGACACCATTAAAATAGTATTAGAATACATTATACATCGTTGTGGAAGAACTTGACTGGCCTACACAGAACCCCAACCTCAACCCCATCGAACACCTTTGGGATGAATTGGAAAGCCGACTGTGAGCCAGGCCTAATCGCCCAACATCAGTGCCCCAACCTCACTAATGCTCTTGTGGCTGAATGAAAGCCAATTCCCCACAGCAATGTTCCAACATCTAATGGAATGCCTTCCCAGAAAAGTGGAGGCTGTTATAGCAGCAAATGATTTTGGACTGAGATGTTGGACGAGTGTCCTCATGCTTTTCGTTGTGTAGTTAGTTTACAGTTAGAGTTTATTAGACAGCTTCACTCAACTGGGCCTGATGAACAGAGTACAAACGCTACAAAGCCCTGGTCTCTTTTTAAAGAACTTGTTATGGCTGCATCCCTTGTTCTCAATTTCCGCCTGAAGACCAAATCTAACTGCCTGTAGCTCAGCCCCAGAGGCAGAAGACGTACCCAAATCTAACTGCCTGTAGCTCAGCCCCAGAGGCAGAAGACGTACCCAAATCTAACTGCCTGTAGCTCAGCCCCAGAGGCAGAAGACGTACCCAAATCTAACTGCCTGTAGCTCAGCCCCAGAGGCAGAAGACGTACCCAAATCTAACTGCCTGTAGCTCAGCCCCAGAGGCAGAAGACGTACCCAAATCTAACTGCCTGTAGCTCAGCCCCAGAGGCAGAAGACGCACCCAAATCTAACTGCCTGTAGCTCAGCCCCAGAGGCAGAAGACGTACCCAAATCTAACTGCCTGTAGCTCAGCCCCAGAGGCAGAAGACGTACCCAAATCTAACTGCCTGTAGCTCAGCCCCAGAGGCAGAAGACGTACCCAAATCTAACTGCCTGTAGCTCAGCCCCAGAGGCAGAAGACGTACCCAAATCTAACTGCCTGTAGCTCAGCCCCAGAGGCAGAAGACGTACCCAAATCTAACTGCCTGTAGCTCAGCCCCAGAGGCAGAAGACGTACCCAAATCTAACTGCCTGTAGCTCAGCCCCAGAGGCAGAAGACGTACCCAAATCTAACTGCCTGTAGCTCAGCCCCAGAGGCAGAAGACGTACCCAAATCTAACTGCCTGTAGCTCAGCCCCAGAGGCAGAAGACGTACCCAAATCTAACTGCCTGTAGCTCAGCCCCAGAGGCAGAAGACGTACCCAAATCTAACTGCCTGTAGCTCAGCCCCAGAGGCAGAAGACATACCCAAATCTAACTGCCTGTAGCTCAGCCCCAGAGGCAGAAGACATACCCAAATCTAACTGCCTGTAGCTCAGCCCCAGAGGCAGAAGACATACCCAAATCTAACTGCCTGTAGCTCAGCCCCAGAGGCAGAAGACATACCCAAATCTAACTGCCTGTAGCTCAGCCCCAGAGGCAGAAGACGTACCCAAATCTAACTGCCTGTAGCTCAGCCCCAGAGGCAAGGATATGCATATTCTTGGTATCATTTGAATGCAAAGATTTTATGCTGGTAGTCGATCATTACTCAGACTTTTGGGAGATCGACCTCCTCCCCGACCTCTCAGCAGAGACAACGATCAAACGCTGCAAAGGCTCAGTTTGCCCGCTATGGCCAACCAGATCGGGCCATTTCAGACAATGGACCCCAATTCTCCGGAGTTGAGTTCCGAAAATTTGCTGCAGGATGGGAATTCGAGCACATCACTTCATCACCACGACACCGAAAAGCTAATGGGAAGGCGGAGTCCGCAGTAAAAATAGCAAAGAACCTCTGCAAAAAGATGGCAAAGATGCCTGGAAAGCGATCCTGCAGTGGCGCAATACCCCGACAGAAGGCATGGACAGCAGCCCGGCACAGCGCCTCATGGCACGGCGCTTAAAAGCAGCTCTGCCAGTAGCCAGCACTCTCCTGGAGCCATGTGTCATGACTGTAAGTCGCTTTGGATAAAAGTGTCTGCTAAATGGCATATATTATTATTATTATATCATGTGTGGTGACAGACGTGCTGGCGAAGCTACGTCACAGAAGACCGGTCTCCAAGTTCATCTACGACAAATCAGCAAAAGACTTACCTGAGCTCAGGGTGGGTGAAACGGTGCGAATGAAGCCACTACCAGGGGACCGGACAGTCCTCGCAGACAAGCCCCCCTGTCTTTTCACGCTGCGGGCGTCTGTCCCAGCCACCAAAAATACTTCATCTGTAGGTTTCCCATCAGGCATTGTTGACAGACAGAGATACAAGTGAAGAGAATATCAAAATGTGTTATTGTTACCTGAGAAAAAAAGAAATACAAATAAATACTAAACTGTTCATGTTGGACATTGTTACTAGGTTTGTTTTGTTAGTGAATTGACACTTCCTGTCCTATTTTATTAAATGGAAGATGTTATGGGTGTAAGATGGCACAGTGATGCCATCTGTTGGTAAATGTTCATTACTGCAACTCTTGTGTTTTACCGGGGTGCTTGAGATACCTGGATGTGTTGTGATGTACTGAACAAGACTGGTTACTCGCATCAATGCCTCTGTCTCGTCATTTAACATTCAAACAGTATCCACAGGGTGCTCACAGAACATTAATAGCCGTGTCCCTAAATAGCTCCTTGTTCGTCCCACATTTCTGCATTACATTTTCCTAGCTGTATGAACTCTACCCTCCATGATGAAGTTACCATATCCCCTCACTCCTCCCTCCCCCCCTCTATCCACCCCCTACCCCCCTTCCCTCCCTCCCTCCCTCCCTCCCTCCCTTCCCCTCCTTCCTTCCCTCCCTCCCCTCCCTTCCCTTCCCTCCCTTCCTTCCTTCCCTCCCCC
The DNA here is from genome assembly GCF_021184085.1 of Oncorhynchus gorbuscha. Lineage (NCBI taxonomy): Eukaryota > Metazoa > Chordata > Actinopteri > Salmoniformes > Salmonidae > Oncorhynchus > Oncorhynchus gorbuscha. Next base: position 267,421 of record NW_025745677.1, on the reverse strand, counting down.
TCCCTCCCTCCCTCCCTCCCTCCCTCCCCCTCCATCCCCTTCCCCCCCCGGCCCTCTACAGGATAAACACAAAAAGCCTGCGGGTGGCGGCGGGTCGGTGGGGCGGAGTCGCAGTGGCAGGGGGTCCTGCCAGGGGGACCGAGCCAATCAGGAGGAGATTGGAGCTCTGCACTTCAGTGGCTCCTCCCACAGCCACCAGCGCTACGACAGGCTACCAGAGGTCTTCCGCAGGACGTCAGTAACCCCATAACAACTAGTAGTAGTACTGGCTAAACAACCTCCACAGGGTTCTGTTTCAATAAAGATGTTATTTTTTTTTTCGTTGTCGATTTAAGATCATCCTTTTTAAAAAAAAACATATGTTTTCCACCCGATGTTCCACGTCCTGTATATGAATGTAACCTATATGGCTGTAACGGATGTCTCCTTCTCTCTCACCCCCAGGCCTCACATCTCCATGGGTCTACGTGTGAACTCTTCGGAAGGCCTGGTGTTCTGTGTGTCTGGATCAGGAGAACGTAGCAGATCTGTGACGACCCTGTCGGTCTCCGCCGGACACCTGCTGCTCCTCATCGACGGAGGGAAGAGGAAGACTAGCATCCGCTCGCGCAGGAAGTACAACGATGGACAGTGGCACACGGTGTGTGTGTGTGTGTGTGTGTGTGTGTGTGTGTGTGTGTGTGTGTGTGTGTGTGTGTGTGTGTGTGTGTGTGTGTGTGTGTGTGTGTGTGTGTGTGTGTGTGTGTGTGTGTGTGTGTGTGTGTGTGTGTGTGTGTGTATGTATGTATCTGTGTGTATCTGTGTGTGTATCTATGTATCTGTGTGTATCTGTGTGTGTATCTATGTATCTGTGTGTATCTATTTATCTTTGTGTATCTGTGTGTGGTCCTTCTGTAGCTCAGTTGGTAGAGCATGGCGCTTGTAACGCCAGGGTAGTGGGTTTGATCCCCGGGACCACCCATACGTAGAATGTATGCACACATGACTGTAAGTCGCTTTGGATAAAAGCGTCTGCTAATTGGCATATATGTGTATCTATGTATCTGTGTGTATCTATCTATGTATCTGTGTGTGTATCTGTGTGTGTATCTGTGTGTGTATCTGTGTGTGTATCTGTGTGTGTATCTGTGTGTGTATCTGTGTGTGTATCTGTGTGTGTATCTGTGTGTGTATCTGTGTGTATCTATTTATCTGTGTGTATCTGTGTGTGGTCCTTCTGTAGCTCAGTTGGTAGAGCATGGCGCTTGTAACGCCAGGGTAGTGGGTTCGATCCCCGGGACCACCCATACGTAGAATGTATGCACACATGACTGTAATTCGCTTTGGATAAAAGCGTCTGCTAATTGGCATATATGTGTATCTATGTATCTGTGTGTGTGTATCTGTGTGTGTGTGTATCTGTGTGTGTGTATCTGTGTGTGTGTGTATCTGTGTGTGTGTGTATCTGTGTGTGTGTGTATCTGTGTGTGTGTATCTGTGTGTGTGTGTGTGTGTGTGTGTGTGTGTGTGTGTGTGTGTGTGTGTGTGTGTGTGTGTGTGTGTGTGTGTGTGTGTGTGTGTGTGTGTGTGTGTGTGTGTGTGTGTGTGTGTGTGTGTGTGTGTGTGTGTGTGTGTGTGTGTGTGTGTGTGTGTGTGTGTGTGTGTGTATCTGTGTGTGTGTGTGTGTGTATCTGTGTGTGTGTGTATCTCTCTATGTATCTGTGTGTATCTCTGTGTGTATCTGTGTGTGTATCTGTGTGTGTATCTGTGTGTGTATCTGTGTGTGTATCTGTGTGTGTATCTGTGTGTGTATCTGTGTGTGTATCAATGTATCTGTATGTGTCTGTGTGTGTATCTGTGTGTGTATCTGTGTGTGTATCTGTGTGTATCAATGTATCTGTATGTGTCTGTGTGTGTATCTATGTATCTATGTATCTGTGTGTGTGTGTATCTGTGTGTGTATCTGTGTGTATCTGTGTGTATCTGTGTGTATCTGTGTGTGTATCTGTGTGTATCTGTGTGTATCTGTGTGTGTATCTGTGTGTGTATCTGTGTGTGTGTCTGTGTGTGTCTGTGTGTGTCTGTGTGTGTCTGTGTGTGTCTGTGTGTGTCTGTGTGTGTCTGTGTGTGTATCTGTGTGTATCTGTGTGTATCTGTGTGTATCTGTGTGTATCTGTGTGTATCTATGTGTCTGTGTGTGTATCTATGTATCTATCTGTGTGTGTCTGTATCTGTGTATCTGTGTGTCTGTGTGTCTGTGTATGTATCTGTGTGTCTGTGTATGTATCTGTGTGTCTGTGTATGTATCTGTGTGTATCTGTGTATGTATCTGTGTGTGTATCTGTGTGTGTATCTGTGTGTATCTGTGTGTGTTCTAAGTCCTGTCAGTAACAGACCAGTGTAATAGCAACATGTCTGCTTGTTTATTTTCCCCCACCAGGTGTTTGTGAAGAGGGAGGGAGAGATGGCCAGTTTGATTGTTGATGGGATCAATACCCAGTCTAAGAGGGTCTCGGGAGGGGAGGAAACACCCCTCAGTTCCCCTCTCTACATCGGAGGAGTTCCCTCAGCAGTCGCCAGCTCACTTCTCACGGTACTACATCCGACACATTCACTGTGGAGACAAGAAGAATTGGACTTACACTCTGTACATTTTTCTGCAATTCCATTGTTTTCATCCTATCCCCTCCTCCTTCCCTATTGGAGGAGAAAGTACGTTACATTGTGAGGAGGAGAAAGAATTTGAGGAAAGATTCATGTCAACATTGTGCTTCCTCCAGTCAGTGGTGAAGTACCAGTACCCCCTGTATATAGCCTCCACATTGACTCTGTACCGGTACCCCCTGTATATAGCCTCCCCATTGACTCTGTACCAGTACCCCTCTGTATATAGCCTCCACATTGACTCTGTACCAGTACCCCCTGTATATAGCCTCCACATTGACTCTGTACCAGTACCCCCTGTATATAGCCTCCACATTGACTCTGTACCAGTACCCCCTGTATATAGCCTCCACATTGACTCTGTACCAGTACCCCCTGTATATAGCCTCCACATTGACTCTGTACCGGTACCCCCTGTATATAGCCTCCACATTGACTCTGTACCAGTACCCCCTGTATATAGCCTCCACATTGACTCTGTACCAGTACCCCTCTGTATATAGCCTCCACATTGACTCTGTACCGCTACCCCCTGTATATAGCCTCCACATTGACTCTGTACCGGTACCCCCTGTATATAGCCTCCACATTGACTCTGTACCAGTACCCCTGTATATAGCCTCCACATTGACTCTGTACCAGTACCCCCTGTATATAGCCTCCACATTGACTCTGTACCAGTACCCCCTGTATATAGCCTCCACATTGACTCTGTACCGGTACCCCCTGTATATAACCTCCACATTGACTCTACCGGTACCCCCTGTATATAGCCTCCCCATTGACTCTGTACCAGTACCCCCTGTATATAGCCTCCACATTGACTCTGTACCAGTACCCCCTGTATATAGTCTCCACATTGACTCTGTACCAGTACACCCTGTATATAGCCTCCACATTGACTCTACCGGTACCCCCTGTATATAGCCTCCCCATTGACTCTGTACCAGTACCTCCTGTATATAGTCTCCACATTGACTCTGTACCAGTACACCCTGTATATAGCCTCCACATTGACTCTACCGGTACCCCCTGTATATAGCCTCCCCATTGACTCTGTACCAGTACCCCCTGTATATAGCCTCCACATTGACTCTACCGGTACCCCCTGTATATAGCCTCCCCATTGACTCTGTACCAGTACCCCCTGTATATAGCCTCCACATTGACTCTACCGGTACCCCCTGTATATAGCCTCCCCATTGACTCTGTACCAGTACCCCTCTGTATATAGCCTCCCCATTGACTCTGTACCAGTACCCCCTGTATATAGCCTCCACATTGACTCTGTACCAGTACCCCCTGTATATAGCCTCCCCATTGACTCTGTACCAGTACCCCTGTATATAGCCTCCACATTGACTCTGTACCAGTACCCCTGTATATAGCCTCCACATTGACTCTGTACTAGTACCCCTTGTATATAGCCTCCACATTGACTCTGTACTGGTACCCCCTGTATATAGCCTCCACATTGACTCTGTACCAGTACCCCCTGTATATAGCCTCCACATTGACTCTGTACCAGTACCCCTGTATATAGCCTCCACATTGACTCTGTACCAGTACCCCTGTATATAGCCTCCACATTGACTCTGTACCAGTACCCCTGTATATAGCCTCCACATTGACTCTGTACCAGTACCCCTGTATATAGCCTCCACATTGACTCTGTACTGGTACCCCCTGTATATAGCCTCCACATTGACTCTGTACCAGTACCCCTGTATATAGCCTCCACATTGACTCTGTACCAGTACCCCTGTATATAGCCTCCACATTGACTCTGTACTGGTACCCCTGTATATAGCCTCCACATTGGCTCTGTACCAGTACCCCTGTATATAGCCTCCACATTGACTCTGTACCAGTACCCCTGTATATAGCCTCCACATTGACTCTGTACCAGTACCCCTGTATATAGCCTCCCCATTGACTCTGTACCAGTACCCCCTGTATATAGCCTCCACATTGACTCTGTACCAGTACCCCTGTATATAGCCTCCACATTGACTCTGTACCAGTACCCCTGTATATAGCCTCCACATTGACTCTGTACCAGTACCCCTGTATATAGCCTCCACATTGACTCTGTACCAGTACTCCTGTATATAGTCTCCACATTGACTCTGTACCAGTACCCCTGTATATAGCCTCCACATTGACTCTGTACCAGTACCCCTGTATATAGCCTCCACATTGACTCTGTACCAGTACCCCCTGTATATAGCCTCCACATTGACTCTGTACCAGTACCCCTGTATATAGCCTCCACATTGACTCTGTACCAGTACCCCTGTATATAGCCTCCACATTGACTCTGTACCGTAACACCCTGTATATAGCCTCCACATTGACTCTGTACCAGTACCCCCTGTATATAGCCTCCACATTGACTCTGTACCAGTACCCCCTGTATATAGCCTCCACATTGACTCTGTACCGTAACACCCTGTATATAGCCTCCACATTGACTCTGTACCAGTACCCCTGTATATAGCCTCCACATTGACTCTGTACCAGTACCCCCTGTATATAGCCTCCACATTGACTCTGTACCAGTACCCCTGTATATAGCCTCCACATTGACTCTGTACCAGTACTCCTGTATATAGTCTCCACATTGACTCTGTACCAGTACCCCTGTATATAGCCTCCACATTGACTCTGTACCAGTACCCCCTGTATATAGCCTCCACATTGACTCTGTACCGGCACCCCTGTATATAGCCTCCACATTGACTCTGTACCAGTACCCCTGTATATAGCCTCCACATTGACTCTGTACCGGCACCCCTGTATATAGCCTCCACATTGACTCTACCGGTACCCCTGTATATAGCCTCCCCATTGACTCTGTACCAGTACCCCTGTATATAGCCTCCACATTGACTCTGTACCGTAATACCCTGTATATAGCCTCCACATTGACTCTGTACCGTAATACCCTGTATATAACCTCCACATTGACTCTGTACCAGTACCCCTGTATATAGCCTCCACATTGACTCTGTACCAGTACCCCTGTATATAGCCTCCACATTGACTCTGTACCAGTACCCCCTGTATATAGCCTCCCCATTGACTCTGTACCAGTACCCCTGTATATAGCCTCCCCATTGACTCTGTACCAGTACCCCTGTATATAGCCTCCACATTGACTCTGTACCGGCACCCCTGTATATAGCCTCCACATTGACTCTGTACCAGTACCCCCTGTATATAGCCTCCACATTGACTCTGTACCAGTACCCCTGTATATAGCCTCCACATTGACTCTGTACCGGCACCCCTGTATATAGCCTCCACATTGACTCAGTACCGGTACCCCTGTATATAGCCTCCACATTGACTCTGTACCAGTACCCCCTGTATATAGCCTCCACATTGACTCTGTACCGGCACCCCCTGTATATAGCCTCCACATTGACTCTGTACCAGTACCCCCTGTATATAGCCTCCACATTGACTCTGTACCAGTACCCCTGTATATAGCCTCCACATTGACTCTGTACCAGTACCCCTGTATATAGCCTCCACATTGACTCTGTACCGTAACACCCTGTATATAGCCTCCACATTGACTCTGTACCAGTACCCCTGTATATAGCCTCCACATTGACTCTGTACCAGTACCCCTGTATATAGCCTCCACATTGACTCTGTACCGTAACACCCTGTATATAGCCTCCACATTGACTCTGTACCAGTACCCCTGTATATAGCCTCCACATTGACTCTGTACCAGTACCCCTGTATATAGCCTCCACATTGACTCTGTACCAGTACCCCTGTATATAGCCTCCACATTGACTCTGTACCAGTACTCCCTGTATATAGTCTCCACATTGACTCTGTACCAGTACCCCCTGTATATAGCCTCCACATTGACTCTGTACCAGTACCCCTGTATATAGCCTCCACATTGACTGTACCAGTACCCCTGTATATAGCCTCCACATTGACTCTGTACCAGTACCCCTGTATATAGCCTCCACATTGACTCTGTACCAGTACCCCCTGTATATAGCCTCCACATTGACTCTGTACCAGTACCCCTGTATATAGCCTCCACATTGACTCTGTACCGGCACCCCCTGTATATAGCCTCCACATTGACTCTGTACCAGTACCCCTGTATATAGCCTCCACATTGACTCTGTACCAGTACCCCCTGTATATAGCCTCCACATTGACTCTGTACCAGTACCCCTGTATATAGCCTCCACATTGACTCTGTACCGTAACACCCTGTATATAGCCTCCACATTGACTCTGTACCAGTACCCCTGTATATAGCCTCCACATTGACTCTGTACCAGTACCCCTGTATATAGCCTCCACATTGACTCTGTACCGTAACACCCTGTATATAGCCTCCACATTGACTCTGTACCAGTACCCCCTGTATATAGCCTCCACATTGACTCTGTACCAGTACCCCCTGTATATAGCCTCCACATTGACTCTGTACCAGTACCCCCTGTATATAGCCTCCACATTGACTCTGTACCAGTACTCCCTGTATATAGTCTCCACATTGACTCTGTACCAGTACCCCCTGTATATAGCCTCCACATTGACTCTGTACCAGTACCCCCTGTATATAGCCTCCACATTGACTGTACCAGTACCCCCTGTATATAGCCTCCACATTGACTCTGTACCAGTACCCCCTGTATATAGCCTCCACATTGACTCTGTACCAGTACCCCCTGTATATAGCCTCCACATTGACTCAGTACCGGTACCCCCTGTATATACCCTCCACATTGACTCTGTACCAGTACCCCCTGTATATAGCCTCCACATTGACTCTACCGGTACCCCCTGTATATAGCCTCCCCATTGTCTCTGTACCAGTACCCCCTGTATATAGCCTCCACATTGACTCTGTACCGTAATACCCTGTATATAGCCTCCACATTGACTCTGTACCGTAATACCCTGTATATAGCCTCCACATTGACTCTGTACCAGTACCCCCTGTATATAGCCTCCACATTGACTCTGTACCAGTACCCCCTGTATATAGCCTCCACATTGACTCTGTACCAGTCCCGCCTGTATATAGCCTCCCCATTGACTCTGTACCAGTACCCCCTGTATATAGCCTCCCCATTGACTCTGTACCAGTACCCCCTGTATATAGCCTCCACATTGACTCTGTACCGGCACCCCCTGTATATAGCCTCCACATTGACTCTGTACCAGTACCCCCTGTATATAGCCTCCACATTGACTCTGTACCAGTACCCCCTGTATATAGCCTCCACATTGACTCAGTACCGGTACCCCCTGTATATAGCCTCCACATTGACTCTGTACCAGTACCCCCTGTATATAGCCTCCACATTGACTCTGTACCGGCACCCCCTGTATATAGCCTCCACATTGACTCTGTACCAGTACCCCCTGTATATAGCCTCCACATTGACTCTGTACCAGTACCCCCTGTATATAGCCTCCACATTGACTCTGTACCAGTACCCCCTGTATATTGCCTCCACATTGACTCTGTACCGTAACAACCTGTATATAGCCTCCACATTGACTCTGTACCAGTACCCCCTGTATATAGCCTCCACATTGACTCTGTACCAGTACCCCCTGTATATAGCCTCCACATTGACTCTGTACCGTAACACCCTGTATATAGCCTCCACATTGACTCTGTACCAGTACCCCCTGTATATAGCCTCCACATTGACTCTGTACCAGTACCCCTGTATATAGCCTCCACATTGACTCTGTACTGGTACCCTCTGTATATAGCCTCCACATTGACTCTGTACTGGTACCCTCTGTATATAGCCTCTACATTGACTCTGTACCGGTACCCCCTGTTTATAGCCTCCACATTGACTCTGTACCGGTACCCCCTGTATATAGCCTCCACATTGACTCTGTACTGGTACCCTCTGTATATAGCCTCCACATTGACTCTGTACCGGTACCCCCTGTATATAGCCTCCACATTGACTCTGTACCAGTACCCCCTGTATATAGCCTCCACATTGACTCTACCGGTACCCCCTGTATATAGCCTCCCCATTGACTCTGTACCAGTACCCCCTGTATATAGCCTCCACATTGACTCTGTACCGTAATACCCTGTATATAGCCTCCACATTGACTCTGTACCGTAATACCCTGTATATAGCCTCCACATTGACTCTGTACCAGTACCCCCTGTATATAGCCTCCACATTGACTCTGTACCAGTACCCCCTGTATATAGCCTCCACATTGACTCTGTACCAGTACCCCCTGTATATAGCCTCCACATTGACTCTGTACCGGCACCCCCTGTATATAGCCTCCACATTGACTCTGTACCAGTACCCCTGTATATAGCCTCCACATTGACTCTGTACCAGTACCCCCTGTATATAGCCTCCACATTGACTCAGTACCGGTACCCCTGTATATAGCCTCCACATTGACTCTGTACCAGTACCCCTGTATATAGCCTCCACATTGACTCTGTACCAGTACCCCCTGTATATAGCCTCCACATTGACTCTGTACCAGTACCCCTGTATATAGCCTCCACATTGACTCTGTACCAGTACCCCTGTATATAGCCTCCACATTGACTCTGTACCGTAACACCCTGTATATAGCCTCCACATTGACTCTGTACCAGTACCCCTGTATATAGCCTCCACATTGACTCTGTACCAGTACCCCCTGTATATAGCCTCCACATTGACTCTGTACCGTAACACCCTGTATATAGCCTCCACATTGACTCTGTACCAGTACCCCCTGTATATAGCCTCCACATTGACTCTGTACTGGTACCCTCTGTATATAGCCTCCACATTGACTCTGTACTGGTACCCCTGTATATAGCCTCCACATTGACTCTGTACCAGTACCCCTGTATATAGCCTCCACATTGACTCTGTACCAGTACCCCCTGTATATAGCCTCCACATTGACTCTGTACCGGCACCCCTGTATATAGCCTCCCCATTGACTCTGTACCAGTACCCCCTGTATATAGCCTCCACATTGACTCTGTACCAGTACCCCTGTATATAGCCTCCACATTGACTCTGTACCGGCACCCCTGTATATAGCCTCCACATTGACTCTGTACCAGTACCCCTGTATATAGCCTCCACATTGACTCTGTACCAGTACCCCTGTATATAGCCTCCACATTGACTCTGTACCAGTACCCCTGTATATAGCCTCCACATTGACTCTGTACCAGTACCCCCTGTATATAGCCTCCACATTGACTCTGTACCGGCACCCCTGTATATAGCCTCCCCATTGACTCTGTACCAGTACCCCCTGTATATAGCCTCCACATTGACTCTGTACCGGCACCCCTGTATATAGCCTCCCCATTGACTCTGTACCAGTACCCCTGTATATAGCCTCCACATTGACTCTGTACCAGTACCCCCTGTATATAGCCTCCACATTGACTCTGTACCGGCACCCCCTGTATATAGCCTCCACATTGACTCTGTACCAGTACCCCTGTATATAGCCTCCACATTGACTCTGTACCGGCACCCCTGTATATAGCCTCCACATTGACTCTGTACCGGCACCCCCTGTATATAGCCTCCACATTGACTCTGTACCAGTACCCCTGTATATAGCCTCCACATTGACTCTGTACCGGCACCCCTTGTATATAGCCTCCACATTGACTCTGTACCAGTACCCCCTATATATAGCCTCCCCATTGACTCTGTACCAGTACCCCTGTATATAGCCTCCACATTGACTCTATACCAGTACCCCCTGTATATAGCCTCCACATTGACTCTGTACCAGTACCCCCTGTATATAGCCTCCACATTGACTCTGTACCAGTACCCCTGTATATAGCCTCCACATTGACTCTGTACCAGTACCCCTGTATATAGCCTCCACATTGACTCTGTACCAGTACCCCTGTATATAGCCTCCACATTGACTCTGTACCAGTACCCCCTGTATATAGCCTCCACATTGACTCTGTACCGGTACCCCCTGTATATAGCCTCCACATTGACTCTGTACCAGTACTCCCTGTATATAGCCTCCACATTGACTCTGTACCGGTACCCCTGTATATAGCCTCCACATTGACTCTGTACCAGTACCCCTGTATATAGCCTCCACATTGACTCTGTACCGGTACCCCCTGTATATAGCCTCCACATTGACTCTGTACTGGTACCCTCTGTATATAGCCTCCACATTGACTCTGTACTGGTACCCTCTGTATATAGCCTCCACATTGACTCTGTACCGGTACCCCCTGTATATAGCCTCCACATTGACTCTGTACTGGTACCCTCTGTATATAGCCTCCACATTGACTCTGTACTGGTACCCTCTGTATATAGCCTCTACATTGACTCTGTACCGGTACCCCCTGTATATAGCCTCCACATTGACTCTGTACCGGTACCCCCTGTATATAGCCTCCACATTGACTCTGTACTGGTACCCTCTGTATATAGCCTCCACATTGACTCTGTACCGGTACCCCCTGTATATAGCCTCCACATTGACTCTGTACCAGTACCCCCTGTATATAGCCTCCACATTGACTCTGTACCAGTACCCCCTGTATATAGCCTCCACATTGACTCTGTACCAGTACCCCCTGTATATAGCCTCCACATTGACTCTGTACCAGTACCCCCTGTATATAGCCTCCACATTGACTCTGTACCAGTACCCCCTGTATATAGCCTCCTCATTGACTCTGTACTGGTACCCCCTGTATATAGCCTCCACATTGACTCTGTACCAGTACTCCCTGTATATAGCCTCCACATTGACTCTGTACCGGTACCCCCTGTATATAGCCTCCACATTGACTCTGTACCAGTACCCCCTGTATATAGCCTCCACATTGACTCTGTACCGGTACCCCCTGTATATAGCCTCCACATTGACTCTGTACTGGTACCCTCTGTATATAGCCTCCACATTGACTCTGTACTGGTACCCCCTGTATATAGCCTCCACATTGACTCTGTACCGGTACCCCCTGTATATAGCCTCCACATTGACTCTGTACTGGTACCCTCTGTATATAGCCTCCACATTGACTCTGTACTGGTACCCTCTGTATATAGCCTCTACATTGACTCTGTACCGGTACCCCCTGTATATAGCCTCCACATTGACTCTGTACCGGTACCCCCTGTATATAGCCTCCACATTGACTCTGTACCAGTACCCCTGTATATAGCCTCCACATTGACTCTGTACCAGTACCCCCTGTATATAGCCTCCACATTGACTCTGTACCAGTACCCCTGTATATAGCCTCCACATTGACTCTGTACCGTAATACCCTGTATATAGCCTCCACATTGACTCTGTACCGTAATACCCTGTATATAGCCTCCACATTGACTCTGTACCGTAATACCCTGTATATAGCCTCCACATTGACTCTGTACCGTAATACCCTGTATATAGCCTCCACATTGACTCTGTACCGTAATACCCTGTATATAGCCTCCACATTGACTCTGTACCGTAATACCCTGTATATAGCCTCCACATTGACTCTGTACCGTAATACCCTGTATACAGCCTCCACATTGACTCTGTACCAGTACCCCCTGTATATAGCCTCCACATTGACTCTGTACCAGTACCCCCTGTATATAGCCTCCACATTGACTCTGTACCAGTACCCCCTGTATATAGCCTCCACATTGACTCTGTACCGTAATACCCTGTATATAGCCTCCACATTGACTCTGTACCGTAATACCCTGTATATAGCCTCCACATTGACTCTGTACCGTAATACCCTGTATATAGCCTCCACATTGACTCTGTACCGTAATACCCTGTATATAGCCTCCACATTGACTCTGTACCGTAATACCCTGTATATAGCCTCCACATTGACTCTGTACCGTAATACCCTGTATATAGCCTCCACATTGACTCTGTACCGTAATACCCTGTATATAGCCTCCACATTGACTCTGTACCGTAATACCCTGTATATAGCCTCCACATTGACTCTGTACCATAATACCCTGTATATAGCCTCGTTATTCTTATTGTGTCACTTTTTATTTTACACTGTTAGTTAAGGGCTTGTCAGTAAAGCATTTCACGGTAAAGTCTACACTTGTTGTATTCGGAGCATGTGACAAATAAAATTAGATGTGTCTCAATGCTTCTTCCAGTCAGTTGTAAAGTCATAATGCTCTTGGCTTTAACAGTGCTCGTTGTGTGTGTGTGTGTGTGTGTGTGTGTGTGTGTGTGTGTGTGTGTGTGTGTGTGTGTGTGTGTGTGTGTGTGTGTGTGTGTGTGTGTGTGTGTGTGTGTGTGTGTGTGTGTGTGTGTGTGTGTGTGTGTGTGTGTGTGTGTGTGTGTGTGTGTGTGTCTACAGTACAGAGAAATATATTCCTTATTGAAACTGTTCTCCGGTGTACTGCCCATCTCTTTCACTACATTAGGTGCCAGGTCCTGGAGGGTTTGTGGGCTGTGTGAGGGACCTGGAGTTGAATGAGGAGAGCATAGCCAATCCCTCAACAAGCCTGGGGGTTGTTCCCTGCTTCCAGACCACTCTGCAACCTGGGGCATACTTCTCCTCCCAGGGAGGACACATGGCTATAGGTACAGTATACCTCCTCTCCTCCCAGGGAGGACTCATGGCTATAGGTACAGTATACCTCCTCTCCTCCCAGGGAGGACACATGGCTATAGGTACAGTATACCTCCTCTCCTCTCCTCCCAGGGAAGACACATGGCTATAGGTACAGTATACCTCCTCTCCTCCCAGGGAGGACACATGACTATAGGTACAGTATACCTCCTCTCCTCTCCTCCCAGGGAGGACACATGGCTATAGGTACAGTATAAATCCTCTCCTCCCAGGGAGGACACATGGCTATAGGTACAGTATACCTCCTCTCCTCTCAGGGAGGACACATGTCTATAGGTACAGTATACCTCCTCTCCTCCCAGGGAGGACACATGGCTATAGGTACAGTATACCTCCTCTCCTCTCCTCCCAGGGAGGACACATGGCTATAGGTACAGTATAAATCCTCTCCTCCCAGGGAGGACACATGGCTATAGGTACAGTATACCTCCTCTCCTCCCAGGGAGGACTCATGGCTATAGGTACAGTATACCTCCTCTCCTCCCAGGGAGGACACATGGCTATAGGTACAGTATACCTCCTCTCCTCCCAGGGAGGACACATGGCTATAGGTACAGTATACCTCCTCTCCTCTCCTCTCAGGGAGGACACATGGCTATAGGTACAGTATACCTCCTCTCCTCCCAGGGAGGACACATGGCTATAGGTACAGTATACCTCCTCTCCTCTCAGGGAGGACACATGGCTATAGGTACAGTATACCTCCTCTCCTCCCAGGGAGAACACATGGCTATAGGTACAGTATACCTCCTCTCCTCTCCTCCCAGGGAGGACACATGGCTATAGGTACAGTATACCTCCTCTCCTCCCAGGGAGGACACATGGCTATAGGTACAGTATACCTCCTCTCCTCTCCTCTCAGGGAGGACACATGGCTATAGGTACAGTATACCTCCTCTCCTCCCAGGGAGGACACATGGCTATAGGTACAGTATACCTCCTCTCCTCCCAGGGAGGACACATGGCTATAGGTACAGTATACCTCCTCTCCTCCCAGGGAGGACACATGGCTATAGGTACAGTATACCTCCTCTCCTCTCAGGGAGGACACATGGCTATAGGTACAGTACATCTCCTCTCCTCCCAGGGAGGACTCATGGCTATAGGTACAGTATACCTCCTCTCCTCCCAGGGAGGACACATGGCTATAGGTACAGTATACCTCCTCTCCTCTCCTCCCAGGGAGGACACATGGCTATAGGTACAGTATACCTCCTCTCCTCCCAGGGAGGACACATGGCTATAGGTACAGTATACCTCCTCTCCTCTCAGGGAGGACACATGGCTATAGGTACAGTATACCTTCTCTCCTCCCAGGGAGGACACATGGCTATAGGTACAGTATACCTCCTCTCCTCTCCTCCCAGGGAGGACTCATGGCTATAGGTACAGTATACCTCCTCTCCTCTCCTCCCAGGGAGGACACATGGCTATAGGTACAGTATACCTCCTCTCCTCCCAGGGAGGACACATGGCTATAGGTACAGTATACCTCCTCTCCTCTCCTCCCAGGAAGGACACATGGCTATAGGTACAGTATACCTCCTCTCCTCTCCTCCCAGGGAGGACACATGGCTATAGGTACAGTATACCTCCTCTCCTCTCTCTCCTCTCCTATAAAATTATTTGGTTGCAATTTAAAATGTTTGTCAAAGAGGCCAAGGTTTTGAGAAAAGGATCTAGGAGAGACTATTATGAGACTATTGGAGAGACATTCTCTGGGATTATGAGACAGGGCAGAGCACAACAAAATAAATATGACCCATAAAATCTGAAACACACTGACTAATCTCTCCATGTCTCTGTGTCTAGATGAAGGCCTGGTGTTAGGGCGGGACCTAGATGTCCAGCTGGAGGTACGGCTGGTGTCTGACTCTGGTCTCCTGCTGCATGCTGGGTCTGGACAACAGCTCAGTCTCTACCTCAACCAGGGAGAGGTACGATTAACTAAGTGTTCTGTTGTTTTAGGACTACCTAGACAGTTTTCTTCTGTTTCAGACAGAGTCATGTGTACAATGAAAGAGTGTCTATAATGACTGTATAATGTGGTGTCCTCTACAGGTGACAGTCACAGTGAACAGTGGTCGCGGAAAAGTCTTCTCCACCTCTTTCACACCAGAGGAATCCCTGTGTGACGGACGCTGGCACAGTATCACAGGTGAGTTCTAGCTTACAGTTACCGATACAGGTGAGTTCTAGCTGAGTTACAGATACAGGTGAATTCTAGCTGAGTTACAGACACAGGTGAATTCTAGCTGAGTTACAGATACAGGTGAATTCTAGCTGAGTTACAGATACAGGTGAATTCTAGCTGAGTTACAGATACAGGTGAATTCCAGTTGAGTTACAGATACAGGTGAATTCTAGCTGAGTTACAGATACAGGTGAATTCTAGCTGAGTTACAGATACAAGTGAATTCTAGCTGAGTTACAGATACAGGTGAATTCCAGTTGAGTTACAGATACAGGTGAATTCTAGCTGAGTTACAGATACAGGTGAATTCTAGCTGAGTTACAGATACAGGTGAATTCTAGCTGAGTTACAGATACAGATGAATTCTAGCTGAGTTACAGATACAGATGAATTCTAGCTTACAGTTACTGATACAGGTGAGTTCTAGCTTACAGTTACTGATACAGGTGAGTTCTAGCTTACAGTTGCAGATACAGGTGAATTCTAGTTGAGTTATAGATACAGGTGAATTCTAGCTGAGTTACAGATACAGGTGAATTCTAGCTGAGTTACAGATACAGGAAAAATTCTAGCTTAGTTACAGATACAGGTGAATTCTAGCTTACAGTTACTGATACAGGTGAGTTCTAGCTTACAGTTACAGATACAGGTGAATTCTAGCTGAGTTACAGATACAGGTTAATTCTAGTTGACTTATAGATACAGGTGAATTCTAGCTGAGTTACAGATACAGGTGAATTCTAGCTGAGTTACAGATACGGGTGAATTCTAGCTGAGTTACAGATACAGGTGAATTCTAGCTGAGTTATAGATACAGGTGAATTCTAGCTGAGTTACAGATACAGGTGAATTCTAGCTGAGTTACAGATACAGGTGAATTCTAGCTGAGTTACAGATACAGGTGAATTCTAGCTGAGTTACAGATACAGGTGAATTCTAGATTACAGTTACAGATAGAGGTGAATTCTAGCTGAGTTACAGATACAGATGAATTCCAGCTGAGTTACAGATACAGGTGAATTCTAGCTTAGTTACAGATAGAGGTGAATTCTAGCTGAGTTACAGATACAGGTGAATTCTAGCATAGTTATAGATACAGGTGAGTTCTAGCTGAGTTACAGATACAGGTGAATTGTATGTTACAGATACAGATACAGGTGAGTTGTAGCTTACAGATACAGGTGAGTTGTAGCTTACCGATACAGGTGAGTTGTAGCTTATAGATACAGGTGAGTTGTAGCTTACAGATACAGGTGAGTTGTAGCTTACCGATACAGGTGAGTTGTAGCTTACAGATACAGGTGAGTTGTAGCTTATAGATACAGGTGAGTTGTAGCTTACAGATACAGGTGAGTTGTAGCTCACAGCTACAGGTGAGTTGTAGCTCACAGATACAGGTGAGTTGTAGCTCACAGATACAGGTAAGTTGTAGCTTACAGATACAGGTGAGTTGTAGCTCACAGATACAGGTAAGTTGTAGCTTACAGATACAGGTAAATTGTAGCTTACAGATACAGGTGAGTTGTAGCTCACAGATACAGGTGAGTTGTAGCTTACAGATACAGAAACAGGTGAGTTGTGGCTTACAGATACAGGTGAGTTGTAGCTTAGTTACAGATACAGGTGAGTTGTGGCTTACAGATACAGATACAGGTGAGTTCTAGCTTACAGATACAGGTGAGTTCTAGTTTACAGATACAGGTGAGTTCTAGCTTACAGATACAGGTGAGTTCTAGCTTAGTTACAGATACAGGTGAGTTGTGGCTTACAGATACAGGTGAGTTTCTCTACCATAAGCCGCCTCCAACATCGTTTTAGAGAATTTGGCAGTACATCCAACCGGACTAGCAACTGTACGGTTTGCTGATGTCAACGTTGTGAACAGAGGGCCCCATGCTGGTTATGGTATGTGCAGGCATAAACTACAGACAACGAACACAATTGCATTTTATCATTGGCACTTTGAATGCATAGAGATACCGTGAAGAGATCCTGAGGCCCATTATCGTACCATTCATCCCCCACCATCACCTCATGTTTCAACATGATAAATATACAGCCCCATGTCACATGGATCTGGACACAATTACTGGAAGCTGAAAATGTCCCAGTTCTTCCATGGTCTGCATGCTCACGAGACATGTGACCCCATTGAGCATGTTTGGGATGCTCTGGATAGTCCTGTACAACAGCATGTTCCAGTTCCTGCCAATATTCCGCAACTTCTCACAGCCATTGAAGAGGAGTGGGGACAACATTCCACAGGCTACAATCAACAGCCTGATCAACTATATGTGAAGGAGATGTTTCGCGCTGCTTGAGGCAAATGGTGATCACACCAGATACTGACTGGTTTTCTGATCCACACCAGATACTGAATGGTTTTCTGATCCACACCAGATACTGACTGGTTTTATGATCCACACCAGATACTGACTGGTTTTCTGATCCACACCAGATACTGACTGGTTTTCTGATCCACACCAGATACTGACTGGTTTTCTGATCCACACCAGATACTGACTGGTTTTCTGATCCACACCAGATACTGACTGGTTTTCTGATCCACACCAGATACTGACTGGTTTTCTGATCCACACCAGATACTGACTGGTTTTATGATCCACACCAGATACTGACTGGTTTTCTGATCCACACCAGATACTGACTGGGTTTCTGATCCACACCAGATACTGACTGGTTTTCTGATCCACACCAGATACTGACTGGTTTTATGATCCACACCAGATACTGACTGGTTTTATGATCCACACCAGATACTGACTGGTTTTCTGATCCACACCAGATACTGACTGGGTTTCTGATCCACACCAGATACTGACTGGTTTTCTGATCCACACCAGATACTGACTGGTTTTCTGATCCACACCAGATACTGACTGGGTTTCTGATCCACACCAGATACTGACTGGTTTTCTGATCCACACCAGATACTGACTGGTTTTCTGATCCACACCAGAGACTGACTGGTTTTCTGATCCACACCAGATACTGACTGGTTTTCTGATCCACACCAGATACTGACTGGTTTTATGATCCACACCAGATACTGACTGGTTTTCTGATCCACACCAGATACTGACTGGGTTTCTGATCCACACCAGATACTGACTGGTTTTCTGATCCACACCAGATACTGACTGGTTTTATGATCCACACCAGATACTGACTGGTTTTCTGATCCACACCAGATACTGACTGGTTTTCTGATCCACACCAGATACTGACTGGTTTTCTGATCCACACCAGATACTGACTGGTTTTCTGATCCACACCAGATACTGACTGGTTTTCTGATCCACACCAGATACTGACTGGTGTTCTGATCCACAACAGATACTGACTGGTTTTCTGATCCACACCAGATACTGACTGGTTTTCTGATCCACACCAGATACTGACTGGTTTTCTGACCCACACCAGATACTGACTGGTGTTCTGATCCACACCAGATACTGACTGGTGTTCTGATCCACACCAGATACTGACTGGTTTTCTGATCCACACCAGATACTGACTGGTTTTCTGATCCACACCAGATACTGACTGGTTTTCTGATCCACACCAGATACTGACTGGTGTTCTGATCCACACCAGATACTGACTGGTTTTCTGATCCACACCAGATACTGACTGGTTTTCTGATCCACACCAGATACTGACTGGTTTTCTGATCCACACCAGATACTGACTGGTTTTATGATCCACACCAGATACTGACTGGTTTTCTGATCCACACCAGATACTGACTGGTTTTCTGATCCACACCAGATACTGACTGGTGTTCTGATCCACACCAGATACTGACTGGTTTTCTGATCCACACCAGATACTGACTGGTTTTCTGATCCACACCAGATACTGACTGGTGTTCTGATCCACACCAGATACTGACTGGTTTTCTGATCCACACCAGATACTGACTGGTTTTCTGATCCACACCAGATACTGACTGGTTTTCTGACCCACACCAGATACTGACTGGTGTTCTGATCCACACCAGATACTGACTGGTGTTCTGATCCACACCAGATACTGACTGGTTTTCTGATCCACACCAGATACTGACTGGTTTTCTGATCCACACCAGATACTGACTGGGTTTCTGATCCACACCAGATACTGACTGGTTTTCTGATCCACACCAGATACTGACTGGTTTTCTGATCCACACCAGATACTGACTGGTTTTCTGATCCACACCAGATACTGACTGGTTTTCTGATCCACACCAGATACTGACTGGTTTTCTGATCCACACCAGATACTGACTGGTTTTATGATCCACACCAGATACTGACTGGTTTTCTGATCCACACCAGATACTGACTGGTTTTCTGATCCACACCAGATACTGACTGGTTTTCTGACCCACACCAGATACTGACTGGTGTTCTGATCCACACCAGATACTGACTGGTGTTCTGATCCACACCAGATACTGACTGGTTTTCTGATCCACACCAGATACTGACTGGTTTTCTGATCCACACCAGATACTGACTGGTTTTATGATCCACACCAGATACTGACTGGTTTTCTGATCCACACCAGATACTGACTGGTGTTCTGATCCACACCAGATACTGACTGGTTTTCTGATCCACACCAGATACTGACTGGTTTTCTGATCCACACCAGATACTGACTGGTTTTCTGATCCACACCAGATACTGACTGGTTTTATGATCCACACCAGATACTGACTGGTTTTCTGATCCACACCAGATACTGACTGGTTTTCTGATCCACACCAGATACTGACTGGTTGTCTGATCCACACCAGATACTGACTGGTTTTCTGATCCACACCAGATACTGACTGGTGTTCTGATCCACACCAGATACTGACTGGTTTTCTGATCCACACCAGATACTGACTGGTTTTATGATCCACACCAGATACTGACTGGTTTTCTGATCCACACCAGATACTGACTGGTTTTCTGATCCACACCAGATACTGACTGGTTTTCTGATCCACACCAGATACTGACTGGTTTTCTGATCCACACCAGATACTGACTGGTTTTCTGATCCACACCAGATACTGACTGGTTTTCTGATCCACACCAGATACTGACTGGTTTTATGATCCACACCAGATACTGACTGGTTTTCTGATCCACACCAGATACTGACTGGTTTTCTGATCCACACCAGATACTGACTGGTTTTCTGATCCACACCAGATACTGACTGGTTTTCTGATCCACACCAGATACTGACTGGTTTTCTGATCCACACCAGATACTGACTGGTGTTCTGATCCACACCAGATACTGACTGGGTCTCTGATCCACACCAGATACTGACTGGTTTTCTGATCCACACCAGATACTGACTGGTTTTATGATCCACACCAGATACTGACTGGTTTTCTGATCCACACCAGATACTGACTGGTTTTATGATCCACACCAGATACTGACTGGTTTTCTGATCCACACCAGATACTGACTGGTTTTCTGATCCACACCAGATACTGACTGGTTTTCTGATCCACACCAGATACTGACTGGTGTTTTGATCCACACCAGATACTGACTGGTTTTCTGATCCACACCAGATACTGACTGTTTTTCTGACCCACACCAGATACTGACTGGTTTTCTGATCCACACCAGATACTGACTGGTTTTCTGATCCACACCAGATACTGACTGGTGTTCTGATCCACACCAGATACTGACTGGGTCTCTGATCCACACCAGATACTGACTGGTTTTCTGATCCACACCAGATACTGACTGGTTTTCTGATCCACACCAGATACTGACTGGTTTTCTGATCCACACCAGATACTGACTGGTTTTCTGATCCACACCAGATACTGACTGGTTTTCTGATCCACACCAGATACTGACTGGTTTTATGATCCACACCAGATACTGACTGGTTTTCTGATCCCACCAGATACTGACTGGTGTTTTGATCCACACCAGATACTGACTGGTTTTCTGATCCACACCAGATACTGACTGTTTTTCTGACCCACACCAGATACTGACTGGTTTTCTGATCCACACCAGATACTGACTGGTTTTCTGATCCACACCAGATACTGACTGGTGTTCTGATCCACACCAGATACTGACTGGGTCTCTGATCCACACCAGATACTGACTGGTTTTCTGATCCACACCAGATACTGACTGGTTTTCTGATCCACACCAGATACTGACTGGTTTTCTGATCCACACCAGATACTGACTGGTTTTCTGATCCACACCAGATACTGACTGGTTTTCTGATCCACACCAGATACTGACTGGTTTTATGATCCACACCAGATACTGACTGGTTTTCTGATCCACACCAGATACTGACTGGTTTTCTGATCCACACCAGATACTGACTGGTTTTCTGATCCACACCAGATACTGACTGGTTTTCTGATCCACACCAGATACTGACTGGTTTTCTGACCCACTCCCTTATCTTTTTAATATCTGTGACCAACAGACACATATCTGTATTCCCAGTCATGTGAAATCCGTAGATTAGGACCTAATTGATTTATTTTAATTGACTGATTTCCTTATATGAACTGTAACTCAGTAAAATCTTTGAAACTGTTACATGTTGCATTTTTACATTTATTTGTTCAGTCTAGAGTTGCACTGGGAAAGCATTATAGCATAATCTATGTTACTAAACTTGGGATCAATACATTTTATTCAATTCAAAACAGTCTTCTACTAATGTTGTTGCCATTGGCTGTTCGCCCCGTAGTCATGAAGAAGAGCAACGTGCTGCAGCTCCATGTGGATACAGCCAGCGAACACAGTGTGGGGCCCAAGAAGGGCCGATCCTCAGGGGCCAAGGAGACTGTGTACCTGGGAGGAGTACCAGGTGAGCACATCTCCCTTTCTCCATCAAAACCTCCTTCTGTTGAACCCTACCTTTCCTGACCTCTGAACTCTGTCACAAACACTGGAGCTAATCGGATATTAATTCCAGACACATATTCAGAAGTAATTTTGTGATTTAAAAAAATATATATATTAGCTGTCGGGGGGGGGTAATCACAAAACTATTCAGTGATTTTCATAATTTGCTAGACAGAGTATTTTACAGTGTGAATGGTGAAGGAAAGACTAATGTACAACCTCAAACATGAGAATGTTTTTCAAATAATTTATTTAAAAAAAAAAAAATAGCTTTCGGCACACAGACAACGTCTAAACCTTCCGTCTCGAACATAAAGAACTAAAACTATCTTTCTGCATTTCAACTTGTATTCTCCTCTAGATGGCGTTGATGTGCCGGGCCTCCCCGCTGCCCTGCCCTCCTTCCATGGTTGTGTTCGGAGAGCAGTCCTGAACCAGCGACCAGCCGTGCTGTCTAAACCCCTGTTAGTACACGGAGCTGTGGGCACACAGGGCTGTCCAGCCATGTAGACCTCTTTTGGCCCTGTTCCCCCTGGTTTAGCCCTGTTCCCCCTGGTTTAGCCCTGTTACACCTGGTTTAGCCCTGTTACACCTGGTTTAACCCTGTTACCCCTGGTTTAGCCCTGTTACACCTGGTTTAGCCCTGTTACACCCAGTTTAGCCCTGTTCCCCCGGTTTAGCCCTGTTCCCCCTGGTTCAGCCCTGTTACACCCGGTTTAGCCCTGTTCCCCCTGGTTCAGCCCTGTTCACCCGGCTCATGCAGGGCCAAACTCAATGCGACAACGTTACAGAACGTTGTTACATTTCTGTCTGCCAACTTTGTATCTGCAACAATACACCCGTGGGCCACGTTCATTAGGAAAAACGTTATGGAGCAAATAGAAATGTAATGAATAGAGCTGATGATGTGATTCTGTATTGTACATGTCCGAGGTATGTGTGTTCTATGTCATGTCCACTACATAACCAAAAGTATGTGGACATCCATTTAATTTAGTGGATTCAGCTATTTCAGCACACACCCGTTGCTGACAAGGGGAATAACTTTTCGGCCCTGCTAGAGCTGCCCCCGGTTAGCTGTAATTGCTGTTATTGTGAAGGGGAAACGTCTAGGAGCAACAATGTCTCGGCTGTAAAGTGGTAGGCCACACAAGCTCACAGAACGGGACAGCAGAGTGCTGAAGCACGTAGGGCGTAAAAATCGTCTCTCCTCAGTTGTAACACTCACTACTGAGTTCCAAACTGCCTCTGGAAGCAACGTCAGCACAAGAACTGTTCGTCGGGAGCTTCATGAAATGGGTTTCCATGACCGAGGAGCCGTACACAAGCTTAAGATCACTGTGTGCAATGCCAAGCATTGGCTGGAGTGGTGTAAAACTCAACACCATTGTCTCTGGAACAGTGGACACGCTAAGGGGCTCGGCCCCTTACAAATCCCCGCAGCAATGTTCCAACATCTAGTGGAAAGCCTTCCCAGAAGAGTGGAGGCTGTTATAGCAGCAATGTTCCAACATCTAGTGAAGAGCCTTCCCAGAAGAGTGGAGGCTGTTATAGCAGCAGTGTTCCAACATCTAGTGGAAAGCCTTCCCAGAAGAGTGGAGGCTGTTATAGCAGCAATGTTCCAACATCAAGTGGAAAGCCTTCCCAGAAGAGTGGAGGCTGTTATAGCAGCAATGTTCCAACATCTAGTGGAAATCCTTCCCAGAAGAGTGGAGGCTGTTATAGCAGCAATGTTCCAACATCTAGTGGAAAGCCTTCCCAGAAGAGTGGAGGCTGTTATAGCAGCAGTGTTCCAACATCTAGTGGAAAGCCTTCCCAGAAGAGTGGAGGCTGTTATAGCAGCAATGTTCCAACATCAAGTGGAAAGCCTTCCCAGAAGAGTGGAGGCTGTTATAGCAGCAATGTTCCAACATCTAGTGGAAATCCTTCCCAGAAGAGTGGAGGCTGTTATAGCAGCAATGTTCCAACATCTAGTGGAAAGCCTTCCCAGAAGAGAGGAGGCTGTTATAGCAGGAAAAGGGGAACCAACTCCATATTAATGTCTATGATTTTGCAATGAGAAGTTCGACGAGCGGGTGTCCACATACTTTTGGCAATGTAGTGTGTATTTCTACCTGAACGTTCCACAACATTGTTTCCAACTGTTTTAAAGGATCAATATAAACACACATGATGTCTGATCACTGGAGGTGGGTTATATACAGTAGTTAATTTAAATATATTTATTTTTAATCTTACAAAAATGTATTATAAAAATAAAAAAAACTTGTTTTCGATTTTTTTGTTATGGGGTACTGTATGTAGATTTAGCCCTGAGGAAAACATTTAATTTAATCCATTTTAGAATTAACGTAAAATAAAATGTGGAACGTTAAACAAAATGTGTGTTAAAAAAAAAGAAAAGGGAAGGGGTCTGTCTCTATACTTTCTGAATACACTGTATGTCGCTTTCAAGGAAGACCGTTCCAACTACTTTTAGAAGAAAAAAAAACGTGTTTAATCATTGTTTTTCTGTTTTAGATACATTCACCTTTGACCCTAGCTCTCCCTCCCCCTCCCTCCCTCCCTCCCTTCCCCTCCCTCCCTTCCCCTCCCTCCCTCCCTTCCCCTCTCTCCCTCTCTCTCTCTCTCCCTCCCTCCCTCTCTCTCTCTCTCTCCCTCCCTCCCTCTCTCTCTCTCTCTCTCTCTCTCTCTCTCTCTCTCTCCCTCCCTCCTCTCTCTCTCTCTCTCTCTCTCTCTCTCTCTCTCCCTCCCTCCCTCCCCCTCCCTCCCTCCCTCCCTTCCCCTCCCTCCCTTCCCCTCCCTCCCTCCCTTCCCCTCTCTCCCTCTCTCTCTCTCCCTCCCTCCCTCTCCCTCCCTCTCTCTCTCTCTCTCCCTCCCTCCCTCTCTCTCTCTCTCTCTCCCTCCATCCCTCCCTCCCTCCATAACCTGTCACAGAGTAAAAAACAGATATCTGTCTGTGAAACCGGCTCTCGGTAATACTGTGAACCATCCCTTAAATAAATCATCTCTCACAGTTATTAGCATTTGGCACATCACAACGATCCACACCATTGTGTACTGTCTTCTGTAGATGAATTACACATTTGGTATAATGGGAAATTATGTATGGATTATATCAAAAGAGAGGAGTTTAAAACGTCAAGCAATTACTGTTTGTGTGTATTATCTCACTCAGATAACAAGCTGAACCCCCTAATCAGTATAGCTGTTGTAAATGTATTCTTTTTAAATAAAGTTTTTTTCAATACAAAATTGCCTTTTTTTTCTGCCATCAATTGTGTATTGCTTTTCAATAAGAAACTATTTGTTATTTTCATTCTTTTACATCTTTATCTAGAAGCTCTGGATAAGAGCGTCTGCTAAATGACTTAAATGTAAATGTAAGTCAATGCATTGAATACAGATGCTATTCAAAGTGGTTTGATTCATTGGCAGCTTCCTTTTTAAAATTAATAAGCTGCATTAGAGAAATGCAGAACATTTTGTTTAGTTACCGCTCCCTCCAGACGAGCGGTTGTGTGGTGCTGTACTGCAGTAACAAAGAGAAAGGGGACGTGTCAGACACATGAGATCTTCTAATCCAGTGTCACGCTGGTATAAAGGATTTTGGAGACAGGCGCAGGAATACACAATCTTTTTTGTTGTTGTTTATACACTAAAAACAAACACGTATACAAAAACACTGGGCTGTATCCAAACTGAAATTGAGCTCAGGTGCATCCTGTTTCCATTGATCATCCTTTAAATATTTCTACAACTTAATTGGAGTCCACCTGTGGTAAATTCAATTGACTGGACATGATTTGAAGAGGCATACACCTGTCTATATAAGGTCCAACAGTTCACAGTACATGTCAGAATGTCAAAAACCAAGCCATGCGGTTGAAGGAATTGTCCGTAGAGCTCCGAGACAGGGTTATGTCTGGGGAGTTACCATCGAGTTATTGGTCACCTCCTGACCAAGGCCCTTCACCCGGATTGCTCAATTTGGCCGGGCGGCCAGCTCTTGGTGGTTCCAAACTTCTATCGTTGAAGAATGATGGAGGCTACTGTGTTCTTGGGGACCTTCAATGCTACATACGTTTTTTGGTACCCTTCCCCAGATTTTTGCAAAAAAACAATCCAATTTTGACAGTAATATGTCTGAGACATGATAAAAGGATATGTAGAAGGGTGAGCCGGTCAAGGATCGATTCAGACAAGGTGGTAAAATTGTACGACAAGCGACAGTTTATTCAGAGTAAAGATATGTGGTACAGCGTAATTACGGCCCTTCCGTTAGCTCGCACAGAACCAGCAGGAATAGAGGGTAAGTTAACCGTTACACACACAATTTATACAGAACAGAAAGTAGGTTGATTCTAGAAGATCGGTTCTTCGGATTGGTTCAGGCTGGAGGTATTCTTCTTGCATTGGCTCAGCTGGGCCGTCCGTCACTCTAGAATCCTGCCGTCACACAATGTTCAGCTAAAGGGGGAGATTTGGTGTGTGCGCTGGCCTGGCAGTTAGTGTGTGTAATGTGTGTGTGTGTGTGTGTGTGTGGGAGCTATCCTGTAGGGGGGACCCAACATGCTTTACTGTGAAAATACGTTGCTATGTGTTGTCTCAGTTATAACAATGCAATAGCAGTAAGCTGGTCACCTGCATAAGAAATAGCACTTCCTTACAGACGCAAAGAAAATCCAAGGAGAGGGGGTACAAAAAATGGTCAGATCAATGCTGACATTGACAAAATTCAAAACAAATCGAGACATGATCTTTCTGTCTCGCAAAAAGAAGCATTATTGCGTTCAAACTACTCGCTATTCAAAGTTCTGAACAAATTAAGGGAATCGTTCACAAACATTGGCACGTTCTAAGATCCGATGACCGTATCGGTAATGTGTTTTCGGACCCTCCGTTGGTTGTATTCTGGCGGGGCAGAAATCTAAGTGATCAATTGGTAAACTCTGATTTACCACCCCAAAATATTTCCCCGTACAACGTCTATTTGCGCCTCTACTGGATGGAAACGACAAGTGTAACGGCTGTGCTCAATGCAATGGCGCCTATTAATGTAGATCGTTCAAACGGGGAAACAGATCCCAATCAAAGGTGTTATTACGTGCTCCACTAAGGCAGTTATTTATCTTATAACTTGTCCTTGTGGTAAAAATGTGGGTAAAACAAACCGCGAATTAAAAGTACGAATCTCGGAGCATCTTA
Organism: Oncorhynchus gorbuscha; assembly: GCF_021184085.1. Classification (NCBI taxonomy): domain Eukaryota; kingdom Metazoa; phylum Chordata; class Actinopteri; order Salmoniformes; family Salmonidae; genus Oncorhynchus; species Oncorhynchus gorbuscha. The sequence goes on along the minus strand of NW_025745677.1, from coordinate 239,802 downwards.
GTTAGCACCATTAGGTGCAAAAACCCGATATACCCTTTTTGGAAGCGAACCACTCTATTCGTCCCTACGTTATATCGGAATCGAACGTGTAGGAGAGGAGGAGAGGTGGTGACCGAAAATGTACTGTTAAAACGAGAGCATCCCTGGATCTTTAATTTAAATACCATTTCTCCCGTCGGTCTTAACCTAGACTTTGATCTGAAGCCATTCTTGTGATTTGTGTTACTCGTAAATGTCTGCATCTGAGCTCCCAGCGTGTACGGCTCTCCTTTTCTTTTTCGAGAAGAAGGGCACGAAGATGAGGAGGAACGGAGGTCAACTTTAATAGCTTGCTACTACTATAATATTTAATAAAACAATTTGTTTCTTGCCCATTAAATATTTATCAGAGTTATTGACCTAACCGTGATACGAGTAATTTACATGGTGCTGAAACTCGAAGCAGCAGCTGCAGCACAATCAGTCGGACATGGACAGCTCATGGTGCTGAAAGTAGGTAAATTCGAGTAGGCATAGTCTAATTAATTTGAACCGTATTCATTTGAATTAGACTTTACTAACAAGAGGGCTTTGTGTTGGAGCCTATTTCTTCCTGTTTTAGAAGTTAGGTAGGTCTACCTGTTTGACAGAAGAACACAAAGTCTATATATAAGTCTATATATCCATACATGAGGTTAGTGCAGTACTGGTAAGTGCAGCTCAGTTGGTAGAGCATGGCGCTTGTAACGCCAGGGTAGTGGGTTCGATCCCCGGGACCACCCATACGTAGAATGTATGCACACATGACTGTAAGTCGCTTTGGATAAAAGCGTCTGCTAAATGGCATTTATTATTATTATTATTATTACCAATCTCATATTTATGTTAATTGATTAATGAGTCACTTTCAGACCGCAGGACATTAGTATTTTTTTAATGTTGTTGCTCTTATACATTCATATGTTGTATGCCAGTGGATTTCAGTTTGTATTGCTATATGAATGTAATAAAAAAAAATCTTAACTTCAAAAATTACACGTTTAAACATGAAGGATTTGGTAAATAAGATAACGTCTAAAACATTGTCAGGAGGTTAGACCCATCGATACATTGTTCCAAAGTCTAAATCTAATCTGAAGACATGTCCAAGACTTGTAATAATTGACTTCTAGTGAGTAGAAATGTAGAAGGGTAGGCCAGGTATGTTCTAGAAAGGTTTTGGAAGAAACCTCTTATACATGGGTTTAGGGGAAAGAGGGAACCCCCCCCCCCCCTCCCACTAATGTTTTCGTGATTACGTCACTCGGAACGGATTCCCTCGTACCGCCTACTTTTTAACATCAGGGTGCGCGCACGTATTATTGAACTACCAACCCGTTTTATAAAGTGCAGCATTCCCCAACTTTAGTCCCTCCCTGTCATTGCTCAACTCCCCCACCCCACTCATTCTCTCATTTTCCTTCTATTCAAAGTGAATGCTTCCAATGTTTCCCTGTGGGATGCTACTTCCTAGTATAAATGCAAAGAGGGGAGGGGGGGGCGGGGACAAACAGTCGGGAGGTACCATCAATCCAGTAATTGTCGAGGTGGAGTTAAGATGGCGTGTCGAGTTTGTTAACATCCAAAATTGGAAAGTCGTGTTACAAAGCTCTGTTTCCATTTCCCCCTGAAAACAAATGAATCCAGTTTTTTCCAACCTTCGTTATGGCTCAGGCATCTTTCCCAATGACCCCCCCCAATGTTTTCGTGATTACGTCACTCGGAACGGATTCCCTCGTACCGCCTACTTTTGAACATCAGGGTGCGCGCACGTCAGTTTGCGACAAACCATCGAGAGCAAGACTTCGGAGGGGATTGGCTATAGCTTTATACTACTAGAATGGCCTGGAACCTTCTTTAAAGATATTATTGCCATCCATTTTGGTCAGGGAGTTGGTCAACCATGACATGCCAGTCCTGTGATAAGATATTATGTAAAATAATGAATGTGAAGAAGGTACCTGCACTGTATGTTTGTTAGCCAGACAGCTTTAGAGGAATGATTCCATACATGTTTCAAATTAACTGCCAATACTCCATTCAAACAATGCATTCAGTCCACAGCCATACACCAGCTGAAATCATTTGATGACGGGACTTTTACAATTTGTTAATATATATTGTATCATAATGGCAGGGTAGCCTAGTGGTTAAGAGTGTAGAGGTGGCAGGGTAGTCTAGTGGTTAAGAGTGTAGAGGTGGCAGGGTAGCCTAGTGGTTAGAGTGTAGAGGTGGCAGGGTAGTCTAGTGGTTAGAGTGTAGTGGAGGCAGGGTAGCCTAGTGGTTAGAGTGTAGAGGCGGCGGGGTAGCCTAGTGGTTAGAGTGTTGGACTAGTAACCGGAAGGTTGCGAACCCCCGAGCTGACAAGGTACAAATCTGTCGTTCTGCCCCTGAACAGGCAGTTAACCCACTGTTCCTAGGCCGTCATTGAAAATAAGAATGTGTTCTTAAACTGACTTGCCTAGTAAAATAAAATAAAAAATATCACTCACAGCTTTCCATGAAAATGTATGGTCTGTTTATATACTGTAGGATATTTATTCTGAAAGTTGGTATAAAACCCTGTATAAACTATATTTATTACAATATATATGACTATATTTTAGGTTGACAATTCTATTACGCAATATATCACATCCCTTACTTTTACTTTCCTGCATAAGTAAAAATCTGGATTAGGCCTCTACTTTTTCATTCCCATTAGGCTGGTTTGGATTTCTCCCTGACCAAGATGGCTGCCATTTTCATCCCAACCCCATTCTGGAACGTAGAGAGTTGATAACACGTTTCCCTTCTAGTTATTTTATAGATCTCTATGAGATAGACATACAGACAGTGGTGTTTCTAGTTTAGCTTGCTAGTTTTTGACGACATGTTTTTTTTTTGATTGTCAAAGCCAAACAAACTAGCATGAACTGCTGCTTTGGGATGCAAGTATTATAGTTATAGCAACCTTTTCAAGAGCACATCGGACATCAGCGGTGCACAAATATACGGTAAGAACTGCATTTGATAGCGCATTTCGTATCCCATGGCCATGCTAGTTAACAGTTAGCTATGAATAGTGTCTGAAGGCAGCTAGCATGCTAACTAGAAGCTGCTACATCTATATAGATGCTGTGTTTGATGCGGTAGCAAAGAGATTATCCGCTTTACCGTTTCAGTCCTCCGATCTTTATTTTCTGGGAGGTTGCTGATTAATTTAGTTGGATTTAAAAACCAGGCCACGGTGTGCATTAGCAAACCACCTATTCTATTTTTTTTTATTTAATTTATTTTTTACAGATGACGTCAGCTAGAGAACTAAACATTATTCTATTTGAGGATAGCCACCTAACCAAGGACCCCGGAGAGTTGAACAAATCTGTTTATTTTATTATTTTTTATTAAATCTGACCGGTGACATAGTAAACTAGCTGGTTGTCGTCGATGTTTGTCACATGTCAAATGTATTATTTTACGTGTTTTATAGCTAGAACCATGTGACATTCATTGGTTCCAAGGAAACCACAAGCAATGTGTGGCCCAGGTTTGGCTTGGGGGGGGGTCCATTGTAAAACAATAATTTGTTCTTAACTGACTTAACTGACCTGGTTAGCTTTGTGGCTCCTGGTTAGCTTCTCAGCTAGGGTCTTAACAGAAGGGATACTTAAAGTTAACATGCTGTTTTTTCAGACCATTTGACTGGGATGTTAATGTCCTATGATGACACACTATACTGTTAACTTTACTTCCATTTTCTCTTTCACTCTCTGTCTCCTCTCAATCTCTCTCGCCATCTCTCTGTATGTCTCTCTCTCTCTCTCCTCTCTCTCTCCTCTCACTCTCCCCTTGCTCTCTCTCTCTCTCTGTCTCTCTCTCTCTCTCTCTCTCTCTGTATGTCTCTCTCTCTCCTCTCTCTCCTCTCACTCTCCCCTTGCTCTCTCTCTCTCTCTGTCTCTCTCTCTCTCTCTCTCTCTCTCTGTATGTCTCTCTCTCTCTCCTCTCTCTCTCCTCTCACTCTCCCCTTGCTCTCTCTCTCTCCTCTCTCTCCTCTCACTCTCCCCTTGCTCTCTCTCTCTCTCTCTCTCTGTATGTCTCTCTCTCTCTCCTCTCTCTCTCCTCTCACTCTCCCCTTGCTCTCTCTCTCTCTCTCTCTCTGTATGTCTCTCTCTCTCTCCTCTCTCTCTCCTCTCACTCTCCCCTTGCTCTCTCTCTCTCCTCTCTCTCTCCTCTCTCTCTCCTCTCACTCTCCCCTTGCTCTCTCTCTCTCTCTCTCTCTCTCTCTCTCTCTGTATGTCTCTATCTTTCTCTCTCTGTCGGTATCTCTTTCTCTACATTTTAATTTATCTTTTATCTTGTTTTTGTGGCTTGTAACAAAACACATATGTCGTATAACCTGACTGACCCGAAGCTGCTGCTTCCACATGTGGACAGGGGCCCACTGGTTTAGTAAATCAGCATAGAAGCATTGCACCGCAGAGCGCCACATGCACACACATCGTCCCAGATGGCACCCTATTTGGCGAGGGCCCTATGGGTAGTGCACTACATTTGGCGAGGGCCCTATGGGTAGTGCACTACATTTGGCGAGGGCCCTATGGGTAGTGCACTACATTTGGCGAGGGCCCTATGGGTAGTGCACTACATTTGGCGAGGGCCCTATGGGTAGTGCACTACATTTGGCGAGGGCCCTATGGGTAGTGCACTACATTTGGCGAGGGCCCTATGGGTAGTGCACTACATTTGGCGAGGGCCCTATGGGTAGTGCACTACATTTGGCGAGGGCCCTATGGGTAGTGCACTACATTTGGCGAGGGCCCTATGGGTTGTGCACTATACAGGGAGTAGGCTGCCATTCGAGACACACACTTTGGCTGGTTGGCCGCTAAACAGTTGGCTAGTTAATTGGATGTTTTAGCTTCAGAGGCCAACATGTTGAGTTACAGAGAGAGAGTTATCAGCAGCTATGTTTACCCTCTGAGCTTGTAGCTCCTGTATCCTTTAACCTTTAACCTTGCTACCATTGGCTGTTACACAAGGAGGACGATCTTGGTTGTGGGACAGCTGAACGTAATGAAAGGGAGAGCCAATCATCCGCTCACTATTTAGGCCAGGGCCCACCAGGGCCCACCAGGGCCCACCAGGGCCCACCATGCTAGCTGCCTGGCAGTCTCTCTGCATCCCAAATGTTCCCTGTGTAGTGTACTACTGTTGTCCAGGGCCCACCAGGGCCACCAGGCCCACCATGCTAGCTGCCTGGCAGTCTCTCTGCATCCCAAATGTTCCCTGTGTAGTGTACTACTGTTGGCCAGGGCCCACCAGGGCCCACCATGCTAGCTGCCTGGCAGTCTCTCTGCATCCCAAATGTTCCCTGTGTAGTGTACTACTGTTGTCCAGGGCCCACCAGGGCCCACCATGCTAGCTGCCTGGCAGTCTCTCTGCATCCCAAATGTTCCCTGTGTAGTGTACTACTGTTGGCCAGGGCCCACCAGGGCACTCTCTCTACATCCCTGTACTACTGTTAGCCAGGGCCCACCAGGGCACTCTCTCTACATCCCTGTACTACTGTTAGCCAGGGCCCACCAGGGCACTCTCTGCATCCCTGTACTACTGTTGGCCAGGGCCCACCAGGGCACTCTCTCTACATCCCTGTACTACTGTTGGCCAGGGCCCACCAGAGCACTCTCTCTACATCCCTGTACTACTGTTGGCCAGGGCCCACCATGCTAGCTGCCTGGCAGTCTCTCTGCATCCCTAATGTTCCCTGTGTAGTGTACTACTGTTGGCCAGGGCCCACTAGGCCCACCATGGCTCACAGGGCTCTCTGGTCATAACTAGAGTACCATTTATCACGTAAAGCCTCTGTCTGTTCTGTCTCCAGTCTGGGCCACGCTGTTCTGTCTACAGTCTGGGCCACGCTGTTCTGTCTCCAGTCTGGGCCACGCTGTTCTGTCTCCAGTCTGGGCCACGCTGTTCTGTCTCCAGTCTGGGCCACGCTGTTCTGTCTCCAGTCTGGGCCACGCTGTTCTGTCTCCAGTCTGGGCCACGCTGTTCTGTCTCCAGTCTGGGCCACGCTGTTCTGTCTCCAGTCTGGGCCACGCTGTTCTGTCTCCAGTCTGGGCCACGCTGTTCTGTCTCCAGTCTGGGCCACGCTGTTCTGTCTCCAGTCTGGGCCACGCTGTTCTGTCTCCAGTCTGGGCCACGCTGTTCTGTCTCCAGTCTGGGCCACGCTGTTCTGTCTCCAGTCTGGGCCACGCTGTTCTGTCTCCAGTCTGGGCCACGCTGTTCTGTCTCCAGTCTGGGCCACGCTGTTCTGTCTCCAGTCTGGGCCACGTTGTTCTGTCTACATTCTGGGCCACGCTGTTCTGTCTACAGTCTGGGCCACGCTGTTCTGTCTACAGTCTGGGCCACGCTGTTCTGTCTACAGTCTGGGCCACGCTGTTCTGTCTACAGTCTGGGCCACGCTGTTCTGTCTACAGTCTGGGCCACGCTGTTCTGTCTACAGTCTGGGCCACGCTGTTCTGTCTCCATTATGAAACTGAGAGGCCATTTGAAAGATAATCAACTCAATCAAGCTCTATTAGTGGCAATACAATGAATTACCTGGTTATAGCCTGCTGTGTTAATACAACTCTCATAGTGTGTGTGTGTGTGTGTGTGTGTGTGTGTGTGTATAACCTTTATTTAACTAGGCAAGTCAGTTAATAACAAATTCTTATTTACAATGACGGCCTACACCGGCCAAACCCGGACGACGCTGGACCAATTGAGCGCTGCCCTATGGGACTCCCAATCACGGCCCGGTGATACAGCCAGGATTCTAACCAGGGTGTCTGTAGTGACGCCTCTAGCACTGAGATGCATTGTTTCGCTGTTCCTACTCGGTGGCCCCCGCAGTTCTGGGCTCATGGGTCATATAGCCAGTATATATATATATATATATATATATATATATATATATATATATATATATACACATACATGCATACATACCAGTCGTTAAACTGAGGCGGTTTTTCCATCGTCACTATTACCTCAGACAGTCACTGCCATCTGTGATTAGCAGCCCACTCCACTACACTGAGCCCTTATCACAGGAAAACACCTTGAGTCCCCTTTGTGGCATGATTAACAATACACACCTGTTACTGTCCATGTAAATGAATTGCTGCAGGCTGTAAGTAATGTGGCACAGACATGCCAAGTGTTTCTAATAGACCTGGCCTCCCCTTGGCCCCGCCTCTCCTTGGCCCGGCCCCGTCTCCCCTTGGCCCCGCCCCGCCTTTCCTTTGGCCCGCCTCCCTTGGCCCGGCCCGCCCCACCTCTCCTCCCCTTGGCCCGGCCCGCCCCCACCTCTCCTCCCCTTGGCCCCGCCCGCCTCCCCTTGGCCCAGCCTCCCCTTGGCCCGCCCCGCCTCACCTTGGCGGTCCGCCTCCCCTTGGCCCGCCCCGCCTCCCTTGGCCCGCCCCGCCTCCCCTTGGCCCGCCCCGCCTCCCCTTGGCCCGCCCCGCCTCCCCTTGGCCCGCCCCGCCTCCCCTTGGCCCGCCCCGCCTCCCCTTGGCCCGCCCCGCCTCCCCTTGGCCCGCCCCGCCTCCCCTTGGCCCGCCCCGCCTCCCCTTGGCCCGCCCCGCCTCCCCTTGGCCCGACCCGCCTCCCCTTGGCCCGACCCGCCTCCCCTTGGCCCGACCCGCCTCCCTAGGCCCGACCCGCCTCCCCTAGGCCCGACCCGCCTCTCCTTGGCCCGACCCGCCTCCCTTTGGCCCGCCCCGCCTCCCTTTGGCCCGCCCCGCCTCCCCTTGGCCCAGCCTCCCCTTGGCCCGCCCCGCCTTCACCTTGGCCCCGCCCGTCTCCCCTTGGCCCCGCCCCGTCTCCCTTGGCCCGCCCCCGTCTCCCCTTGGCCCGCCCCGTCTCCCCTTGGCCCGCCCCGTCTCCCCTTGGCCCCGCCCCGCCTCCCCTTGGCCCCGCCCCGCCTCCCCTTGGCCCCGCCCCGCCTCCCCTTGACCCCGCCCCGCCTCCCTTGGCCCGATGCTGAACAGTTGTCACAGTGTGAAGAGAAACATACCAAAGGCAAGAGAGGTTGTTTTTTCGCCCATTTGGAATTACCACTAGCTGTCACTGAGAGCCTCTCAACAAAACACTGTCCTCAATGAAACGTGTTCTATGCACCCAGTCAAAAGATCATCCCTGTGGTTCTAGTGTCAGACATGGACTCTCTAGAGGTGGCCATCCTATAGGTTCACCAGATGGGAAAAACAACGTGTAGGACTAGTTTTCAACTGCTCTTTAGACTGTAGATCGTCCTGGAGACAGGCTCCCTGGAAAGCTTCGTAGCTATGGAAACACTCAAAAAGCCGGGCTAGGCGGTGTCACGTGCACAGCCGGGACCTTACCTGATGAGAGGTAGAGAAGCATACAGTTTGTTTTTTAATTGAAGCAGTTACTTCATCTTGTACATCAAACACTTAAATTCTGTTTTTATATGTGGAAAGTACTACATTTCCCATAATGCATTAGTCTAACCCTCAAATTTAAATGTGTCATTTAGCAGACGCTCTTACCCAGAGAGATTTTCATGTGAGTAAGGGCATACTTTTTCGTACTGGTCCCCTCGTGGGATTTGAACCCACAACCCTGGCGTTGCAAGCGCCACGCTCTACCATAAATCCTTCAAAAAGAAGCCAAACAAACAAACAAAATGGTTGGTGGAAATATAATTGCCTATTCTAAACATTAAGTTTAAAAGCGTAAGACTACATTGGTTTCTGGAAGTGTGTCCTATCAGATTTAAGGAAACTCATGCTCTATGACTGAGTGGAATTGCAGTGCAATTAAATTTTACTTCCTGTCAATTAAATTTAAAAAATCTACATCCTGTTGTGAGGTGGCAGGTAGCCTAGTGGTTAGAGGGTAGAGGTGGCAGGTAGCCTAGTGGTTAGAGGGTAGAGGTGGCAGGTAGCCTAGTGGTTAGAGGGTAGAGGTGGCAGGTAGCCTAGTGGTTAGAGGGTAGAGGTGGCAGGTAGCCTAGTGGTTAGAGGGTAGAGGTGGCAGGTAGCCTAGTGGTTAGAGGGTAGAGGTGGCAGGTAGCCTAGTGGTTAGAGGGTAGAGGTGGCAGGTAGCCTAGTGGTTAGAGGGTAGAGGTGGCAGGTAGCCTAGTGGTTAGAGGGTAGAGGTGGCAGGTAGCCTAGTGGTTAGAGGGTAGAGGTGGCAGGTAGCCTAGTGGTTAGAGGGTAGAGGTGGCAGGTAGCCTAGAGGGTAGAGGTGGCAGGTAACCTAGTGGGTAGAGGTGGCAGGTAACCTAGTGGTTAGAGGGTAGAGGTGGCAGGTAACCTAGTGGTTAGAGGGTAGAGGTGGCAGGTAACCTAGTGGTTAGAGGGTAGAGGTGGCAGGTAACCTAGTGGTTAGAGGGTAGAGGTGGCAGGTAACCTAGTGGTTAGAGGGTAGAGGTGGCAGGTAACCTAGTGGTTAGAGGGTGGCAGGTAACCTAGTGGTTAGAGGGTGGCAGGTAACCTAGTGGTTAGAGGGTGGCAGGTAACCTAGTGGGTAGAGGGTGGCAGGTAACCTAGTGGGTAGAGGGTGGCAGGTAACCTAGTGGGTAGAGGGTGGCAGGTAACCTAGTGGGTAGAGGTGGCAGGTAACCTAGTGGGTAGAGGTGGCAGGTAACCTAGTGGGTAGAGGTGGCAGGTAACCTAGTGGGTAGAGGTGGCAGGTAACCTAGTGGGTAGAGGTGGCAGGTAACCTAGTGGGTAGAGGTGGCAGGTAACCTAGTGGGTAGAGGGTTGAGCCAGTAACCGAAAGGTTGCTAGATCGAATCCCAGAGCTGACAATCTGTCATTCTTCCCCTGAACAAGGCCCACTGTTTCTAGGTCAGTCGTTGTATAATAATTGAACTCACTTGCCTAGGTGCCATGAAGTCGTTGTACCCTGTAGATTATATTGCCACCCTTGGCCTTCCCTCAAGTTCTGAGATCTTGGCTGTGTTTCAAACTCATTAGAGACACACCGTCCTCCACTTACCCTCGCCTTGTGCCCTTGGGGGTAATTCCTGCGACAAACAATCTTTGTCGTCGGTCCAAATGGTTAGCCGAACAAGGGAAGTTGGCAACGTAAGCCCCTCAGTCCTCGTTTTTGGATCGAGTTTGCGAGTGTACAATTATGTTCACCTCGACACCTGAAACGACCCATAATTCAATTCGTGACGATTGTATATCTGCTAAGAAAAGTCAGCCAAAACTTAAAAACAATGTTAGTATTGAGAAGTCAACATACAAGTGAAAGTTAAAAAATAAAAAAATAAAAAATGTAAATAAGTTAGAAATTGTGCTTTTAATGCACATGATGGCTCAAAGGCGTATCATAAAAGGATGTTTTTGGTTGGTTTAGCTTTTGGAAACGTTAGCTTGCGCGCAACTTTCCCTGATATTACACTTAGACATTGTCATTTTTGATTTTACCGGATGGCTAACATTCGATGCCTGCGGATGCTTTGTCTTCGAGGCCCAAGATATGAAATACAATCATAATTGACTGTATCGCATATAAATCACACACAACCTCTACTGCTGGTTCCATGACGACTGAAAACAACACAATTGTGGGACAAACGAGTGACACATTTCCAGCCAAGACCGGCCCATTTTAAAATTAATTAATTCTCACCTCGCCCTGCCAGTGTCCACTCGTCAGACTTCATTAGAAGTGTCCACTTTATTTGAGGGTTGAGGGGGAGAGGGTGTGTGTTTGGAATGCAGCTCTAGTCTACTGGTAACTAGTGAGTCTACCCTCATCCTTCCCTACCCTCATTCTTCCCTAGCCCTACCCTACCCTCATCCTACCCTACCCTCATCCTTCCCTAGCCCTACCCTACCCTCATCCTTCCCTAGCCCTACCCTACCCTCATCCTTCCCTACCCTCATCCTTCCCTAGCCCTACCCTACCCTCATCCTTCCCTAGCCCTACCCTACCCTCATCCTTCCCTAGCCCTACCCTACCCTCATCCTTCCCTACCCTCATCCTTGCCTAGCCCTACCCTACCCTCATCATTCCCTACCCTCATCATTCCCTACCCTACCCTCATCATTCCCTAGCCCTACCCTGCCCTCATCCTTCCCTTGCCCTTCCCTGCCCTCATCCTTCCCTGCCCTCATCCTTCCCTAGCCCTACCCTGCCCTCATCCTTCCCTACCCTCATCCTTCCCTACCCTCATCCTTCCCTGCCCTCATCCTTCCCTAGCCCTACCACAACACTGTTTTTAAAGGAGGTGCTGTGTTTACATCATATAGGTTAGCCCTGCCTATAGTGTGTGTGTGTGTGTGTGTGTGTGTGTGTGTGTGTGTGTGTGTTCCACTGCCAGTATATGACATCATTATTCGGCGTAGTCCTGGAGCAAACGGCAGCCAGTGACTCACTGATGTGGGAAATGTTTAAAAATACTGATCTAATGTCCCCTCTTCCTCCAGTCAGATAATACTGACCTAATGTTCCCTCCTCCTCTTCCTCTTCATCCAGTCAGATAATAGTGACCTAATGTTCCCTCCTCCTCTTCCTCCTCTTCATCCAGTCAGATAATAGTGACCTAATGTTCCCTCCTCTTCTTCATCCAGTCAGATAATACTGACCTAATGTTCCCTCCTCCTCATCCTCCTCTTCCAGTCAGATAATACTGACCTAATGTTCCCCTCCTCCTCATCCTCCTCTTCCAGTCAGATAATACTGACCTAATGTTCCCTCCTCCTCATCCTCCTCTTCCAGTCAGATAATACTGACCTAATGTTCCCTCCTCCTCTTCCTCCTCCTCATCCTCCTCTTCCTCCTCCTCCTCCAGTCAGATAATAGTGACCTAATGTTCCCTCCTCCTCTTCCTCCTCTTCATCCAGTCAGATAATAGTGACCTAATGTTCCCTCCTCATCTTCCTCTTCCTCATCCAGTCAGATAATACTGACCTAATGTTCCCTCCTCCTCATCTTCCTCTTCCTCATCCAGTCAGATAATACTGACCTAATGTTCCCTCCTCCTCATCTTCCTCTTCCTCCTCCAGTCAGATAATACTGACCTAATGTTCCCTCTTCTTCCTCCTCCAGTCAGATAATAGTGGTCAAAGGAGCCAGCCTTCTGCCCAGGTGTCACGTGAGGTTGTGTGCCGCACTTCAACCCTTCCCTTCCCCCTAACACTATGGGCCCCACCCACTGGCCTTTACTCACTGATCTAGGACCAGTTACCCACCCCATAGCCTAACCTGAAGGAGGAATAGAGAGCCAATCATGGAGGAATATAAAAAAACTGAGCCCAGATCAGTCGGAGTTTAGGACTGCTGGCTCTGGCTCTACCCCTGGTTAATCCCACAGGGCTGTCAAAGGAAATGAGCAGATTATCCTCATTCAGCGGTATGTCCTGCTGCGTGGGTGCCTTACTGCCTGCCTTACTGCCTGCCTTACTGCCTGCCTTACTGCCTGCCTTACTGCCTGCCTTACTGCCTGCCTTACTGCCTGCCTTACTGCCTGCCTTACTGCCTGCCTTACTGCCTGCCTTACTGCCTGCCTTACTGCCTGCTTACTGGCTGCCTTACTGCCTGCCTTACTGCCTGCTTACTGGCTGCCTGCCTGACTGCCTGTTTACTGCCTGCCTGACTGCCTGTTTACTGCCTGCCTGACTGCCTGCTTACTGGCTGCCTGACTGCCTGCTTACTGCCTGCCTGACTGCCTGCTTACTGCCTGCTTACTGCCTGCCTAACTGCCTGCTGACTGCCTGCTTACTGCCTGCCTTACTGCCTAACTGCCTGCCTAACTGCCTGCCTAACTGCCTGCCTAACTGCCTGCTTACTGCCTGCTTACTGCCTTACTGACTGCCTGCCTACTGCCTGCTTACTGGCTGCCTGACTGCCTGCTTACTGCCTGCCTGACTGCCTGCTTACTGGCTGCCTGACTGCCTGCTTACTGCCTGCCTGACTGCCTGCTTACTGGCTGTGCCTGCCTCTTGGGGTTACTTTTGTGCAGTGGCCCTGTCAGGGCAGGCAGGCAAGGTGAGGCTGTGAATAGCCTGAAAATGACCCAGAGGGAGAGGGTGATGGTGTCTGGACTGCCTCTAAACTGACCCAGAGGGAGAGTAAACACTCAGTCTATTGGCTAATAGGCTGTGTAACTTTGAAGATCTGACTAAAGAGTAGAGTAGCCTGTCCCCTCCCAGCCACACACACTCTCTCTCTCACCTACCTCACCTCTCTCTGTCTCTCTCTCCTCCCTCACCTCTCTCTGTCTCTCTCTCTCCTCCCTCACCTCTCTCTTCTCTCTCTGACACACACACTCTCTCTCTCTCTGTCTCTCTCACCTCACCTCTCTCTCTCTCTCGCTCTCTGTCTCTCTCTCTCGCTCTCTGTCTCTCTCTCTCGCTCTCTGTCTCTCTCTGTCGCTCTCTGTCTCTCTCTGTCTCTCTCTGTCTCTCTCTGTCTCTCTCTGTCTCTCTCTGTCTCTCTCTGTCTCTCTCTGTCTCTCTCTGTCTCTCTCTGTCTGTCTCTGTCTCTCTCTGTCTGTCTCTGTCTCTGTCTCTCTTTCCTCCCTCACCTCTCTCTTCTCTCTCTGACACACACACACACACTCTCTCTCACCTCACCTCTCTCTCTCTCTCTCTCTCTGTCTCTCTCACCTCACCTCTCTCTCTCTGTCTCTCTCTCTGTCTCTCTCACCTCACCTCTCTCTCTCTCTCTCTCTGTCTCTCTCTCCTACCTCACCTCTCTCTCTCACCTCACCTCTCTCTCTCTCTCCTCCCTCACCTCTCTCTCTCTCTCTCTGTCTCTCTCTCTGTCTCTCTCTCCTCCCTCACCTCTCTCTCTGTCTCTCTCTCCTCCCTCACCTCACCTCTCTCTCTCTCTGTCTCTCTCTCCTCTCTCTCTCTCTCTCTCTGTCTCTCTCTCTCTGTCTCTCTGTCTCTGTCTCTCTGTCTCTCTCTCCTCCCTCACCTCTCTCTTCTCTCTCTGACACACAGACAGACACAGAGGCATTTGTATATTCCTCTCTGAGATCCAGTGCCTTCAGAATATACCCCATAATGACATCGCCATACCCCATAATGACATCACAATACCCCATAATGACATCACAATACCCCATAATGACATCGCCATACCCCATAATGACATCACCATACCCCATAATGACATCGCCATACCCCATGACATCGCAATACCCCATAATGACATCGCAATACCCCATAATGACATCGCAATACCCCATAATGACATCACCATACCCCATAATGACATCACCATACCCCATAATGACATCACAATACCCCATAATGACATCACAATACCCCATAATGACATCGCCATACCCCATAATGACATCGCCATACCCCATAATGACATCGCCATACCCCATAATGACATCGCCATACCCCATAATGACATCGCCATACCCCATAATGACATCGCCATACCCCATAATGACATCGCCATACCCCATAATGACATCGCCATACCCCATAATGACATCGCCATACCCCATAATGACATCGCCATACCCCATAATGACATCGCCATACCCCATAATGACATCGCCATACCCCATAATGACATCGCCATACCCCATAATGACATCGCCATACCCCATAATGACATCGCCATACCCCATAATGACATCGCCATACCCCATAATGACATCGCCATACCCCATAATGACATCGCCATACCCCATAATGACATCGCCATACCCCATAATGACATCGCCATACCCCATAATGACATCGCCATACCCCATAATGACATCGCCATTCCCCATAATGACATCGCCATTCCCCATAATGACATCGCCATACCCCATAATGACATCGCCATACCCCATAATGACATCGCCATACCCCATAATGACATCGCCATACCCCATAATGACATCGCCATACCCCATAATGACATCGCCATACCCCATAATGACATCGCCATACCCCATAATGACATCGCCATACCCCATAATGACATCGCCATACCCCATAATGACATCGCCATACCCCATAATGACATCGCCATACCCCATAATGACATCGCCATACCCCATAATGACATCGCCATACCCCATAATGACATCGCCATACCCCATAATGACATCGCCATACCCCATAATGACATCGCGATACCCCATAATGACATCGCGATACCCCATAATGAGAAATCAAAAATTCTTTGATGTATTAAAAAATAAAGTATTGCGACCCTTTGCTATTAGAGCTTCGGGTGCATCCTGTTCCCATTGATCATCCTTGAGATGTTTCTACAACTTGATTGGAGTCCATCTGTGGTAAATTCAAATGATTGGACATGATTTGGAAAGGCACACACCTGTCTATATAAGGTCCCACTGTTGACGGTGCATGTAAGAGCAAGGGTATAAATTAAAAAAAATGTCTGCAGCATTGAAGGTCCCCAAGAACACAATGGCCTCCATCATTCTTAAATGGAAGAAGTTTGGAACCACCAAGACTCTTCCTAGAGCTGGCCGCCCGGCCAAACTGAGCAACTGGAGGAGAAGGGCCTTGGTCAGGGAGGTGACCGAGAACCCGATGGTCACTCTGACAGATCTCCAGAGTTCCACTGTGGAGATGGGAGAACCTTCCAGAAGGACAACGATCTCTGCAGCACTTCACCAATCAGACCTTTATAGTAAAGTGGCCATACGGAAGACACTCCTCAGTAAAAGGCACATGACAGCCTGTTTGGAGTTTTCCAGAAGGCACCTAAAGGACTCTGACCATGAGAAACAAGATTCTCTGTTTCAAGACAGACCATCTCCCCAAATACAGGTGTGCCAAGCTTGTAGCGTCATACCCAAGAAGACTCGAGTCTGTAATCGCTGCCAAAGGTGCTTCAACAAAGTACTGAGTAAAGGGTCTGAATACTTACGTAAATGTGATTTCATTTTTTAAAATTTTTATTAATTAACAAATCTCTCCTCCTTCTATCCGCCTCTCTTCTTTTCCCCCTCTCTCTCTTCTCTCACCCCCTCTCTTTTTTCTCCCTTCTCTCTCACCCTCTCTTAGACTGAGGTTGTGAGCGAACAAGGGAGAGTGTGTGTGTGTGAGAGAGAGAGACTGAAAGAGTGGTCGTCATGGCAGCTGAGGCGCAGAGACAGCGGTCTCTGTCCACGTCAGGAGACTCGCTCTACCTGGTGCTGGGGATAGACAAGAATGCCTCGCCGGAGGACATCAAGAAGTCCTACAGGTAACACTATACCAGGACATCAAGAAGTCCTACAGGTAACACTATACACCACTATACCAGGACATCAAGAAGTCCTACAGGTAACACTATACACCACTATACCAGGACATCAAGAAGTCCTACAGGTAACACTATACACCACTATACCAGGACATCAAGAAGTCCTACAGGTAACACTATACACCACTATACCAGGACATCAAGAAGTCCTACAGGTAACACTACACACCACTATACCAGGACATCAAGATGTCCTACAGGTAACATTATACCAGGACATCAAGATGTCCTACAGGTAACACTATACCAGGACATCAAGAAGTCCTACAGGTAACACTATACCAGGACATCAAGAAGTCCTACAGGTAACACTATACCAGGACATCAAGAAGTCCTACAGGTAACACTATACACCACTATACCAGGACATCAAGAAGTCCTACAGGTAACACTATACACCACTATACCAGGACATCAAGAAGTCCTACAGGTAACACTATACACCACTATACCAGGACATCAAGAAGTCCTACAGGTAACACTATACACCACTATACCAGGACATCAAGAAGTCCTACAGGTAACACTATACACCACTATACCAGGACATCAAGAAGTCCTACAGGTAACACTATACACCACTATACCAGGACATCAAGAAGTCCTACAGGTAACACTATACACCACTATACCAGGACATCAAGAAGTCCTACAGGTAACACTATACACCACTATACCAGGACATCAAGAAGTCCTACAGGTAACACTATACACCACTATACCAGGACATCAAGAAGTCCTACAGGTAACACTATACACCACTATACCAGGACATCAAGAAGTCCTACAGGTAACACTATACACCACTATACCAGGACATCAAGAAGTCCTACAGGTAACACTATACACCACTATACCAGGACATCAAGAAGTCCTACAGGTAACACTATACACCACTATACCAGGACATCAAGAAGTCCTACAGGTAACACTATACACCACTATACCAGGACATCAAGAAGTCCTACAGGTAACACTATACACCACTATACCAGGACATCAAGAAGTCCTACAGGTAACACTATACACCACTATACCAGGACATCAAGAAGTCCTACAGGTAACACTATACACCACTATACCAGGACATCAAGAAGTCCTACAGGTAACACTATACACTACTACACCAGGACACGACACGCTATTAGTAGACAACACCTGAACTCTTCCTGGTCCTGGGGGGGTCATCAAATCAAGTGTATTTATAAAGCCCTTCTTACATCAGCTGATATATCAAAGTGCTGTACAGAAACTCAGCCTAAAACCCCAAACAGCAAGTAATACAGGTGTAGAAGCACGGTGGCTAGGAAAAACACCATAGAAAGACCAAAACCTAGGAAGAAACCTAGAGAGGAACCAGGCTCTGAGGGGTGGCCAGTCCTCTTCTGGCTGTTCCGGGTGGAGATTATAACAGAACATGGCCAAGATGTTCAAATGTTCATAAATGACCAGCATGGTCAAATAAAAATAATCACAGTGGTTGTAGAGGGTGCAGCAAGTCAGCACCTCAGGAGTAAATGTCAGTTGGCTTTTCATATTCAGAGTATCTCTACCGCTCCTGCTGTCTCTAGAGAGTTGAAAACAGCAGGTCTAGGACAGGTAGCACGTCCGGTAAACAGGTCAGGGTTCCATAGCCGCAGGCAGAACAGTTGAAACTGGAGCAGCAGCACGGCCAGGTGAACTGGGGACAGCAAGGAGTCATCATGTCAGGTAGTCCTGAGGCATGGTCCTAGGGCTCAGGTCCTCCGAGAGAGAGAAAGATAGAAAGAAAGAAAGAGAGAGAGAGAATTAGAGAGAGCATACTTAAATTCACACAGGATACTGGATAGGACAGGAGAAGTATTCCAGATATAACAAACTGACCCTAGCCCCCGACACAAACTACTGCAGCATAAATACTGGAAGCTGAGACAGCAGGGGTCAGGAGACACTGTGGCTCCACTGAGGACACCCCCCGGACAGGGCCAAACAGGAAGGATATAACCCCACCCACTTTTCCAAAGCACAGACCCCACACCACTAGAGGGATATCTTCAAGCACCAACTTACCATCCTGAGACAAGGCCGAGTATAGGAAGATCTCTGCCACGGCACAACCCGGGGGGGGGGGGGGGGGGGTGCCAACCCAGACAGGAAGATCACATCAGTGACTCAACCCACTCAAGTGACGCACCCCTCCTAGGGACGGCATGGAAGAGCACCAGTAAGCCAGTGACTCAGCCGCTGTAATAGGGTTAGAGGCAGAGAATCCCATTGGAAAGAGGGGAACCGGCCAGGCAGAGACAGCAAGGGTGGTTCGTTGCTCCAGAGCCTTTCCGTTCACCTTCCCACTCCTGGGCCAGACTACACTCAATCATATGACCCACTGAAGAGATGAGTCTTCAGTAAAGACTTAAAAGGTCGAGACAGAGTCTGCGTCTCTCACATGGCTAGGCAGACCATTCCATAAAATGGGTCAATTGTGCACCGCCCCCATGGGTCTCCCGGTCGTGGCAGGCTGCGACAGAGCCTGGACTCGAACCCAGAATCTCTCGTGGCACAGCTAGCACTGCAATGCAGGGTCTTAGATCACTGCACCACTCGGGAGGCCTCTCTCCTCCTCTTGGGTGTCAGCTCAGCTGTAATGGAGCCAGTTGTAGACACTAAATCACACTCCTGAATCCCACCGGGCAGAACCTCAACGGTGGCAGTCATAAAGTAATTGTCTGACTAATGTAGCAGACTGGGTTTTTGGTCTAGAAGCTCATTTGATGTAGGTAATGCGACCATGAGGAGGGAGTGACTTCCTATTATCACTGTCCACTAGACTTCCTGTTATCATTGTTCACTATGAGACACTGTCCAATAGACTTCCTATTATCACTGTTCACTATGAGACACAGTCCACTAGACTTCCTGTTATCACTGCCCACTATGAGACACTGTCCACTAGACTTCCTGTTATCACTGTTCACTATGAGACACTGTCCACTAGACTTCCTGTTATCACTGTCCACTAGACTTCCTGTTATCACTGTCCACTAGACGTCCTGTTATCACTGTCCACTAGACGTCCTGTTATCACTGTCCACTAGACTTCCTGTTATCACTGTCCACTAGACTTCCTGTTATCACTGTCCACTAGACTTCCTGTTATCACTGCCCACTAGACTTCCTGTTATCACTGCCCACTAGACTTCCTGTTATCACTGTCCACTAGACTTCCTGTTATCACTGCCCACTAGACTTCCTGTTATCACTGCCCACTAGACTTCCTGTTATCACTGCCCACTAGACTTCCTGTTATCACTGTCCACTAGACTTCCTGTTATCACTGTCCACTAGACTTCCTGTTATCACTGCCCACTAGACTTCCTGTTATCACTGTCCACTAGACTTCCTGTCCACTAGAGGGCAACAGAGATGTGGTGCATGGGGGCTGAACATTGAAATAAGGGACAGAAGTGATTGTTTTACGTTTGGCTGAAACACTTTAAATTCTATTTGTTTCGTCATTCTGTCATTGTCTTTCTCATAACCACACCTGTTCTCCGTCCAATCAGGAAACTGGCCCTGAAGTTCCACCCAGACAAGAACCCAGACAACCCCGAGGCTGCTGATAAGTTTAAGGAAATCAACAGCGCCCACGCCATCCTGAACGACTGTACCAAGAGGAACATCTATGACAAGTACGGATCCCTGGGACTCTACGTGGCCGAGCAGTTTGGAGAGGAGAACGTCAACACCTACTTTGTCCTCTCCTCCTGGTGGGCTAAGGTAAGACAACCTATCTGTGTGTGTGGTGGTGGTGGGCTAAGGTAAGACAACCTATCTGTGTGTGTGGTGGTGGTGGACTAAGGTAAGACAACCTATCTGTGTGTGTGGTGGTGGGCTAAGGTAAGACAACCTATCTGTGTGTGTGGTGGTGGTGGGCTAAGGTAAGACAACGTATCTGTGAGTGTGGGGAGGGGGGGGGGTGTTGTGTGTGTGTGTGTGTGTGTGTGGTGGTGGGCGGAATGGTGTGTGTGTGTGTGTGGTGGTGGGCGGAATGGTGTGTGTGTGTGTGTGCCTCTGTCAAGAAAGTGGAGTCAATGAGGGGGTCGTCCACGCTAGTTAGACCCTCAGCTTAGAAAGCCAAATGATACCCCAGTAAATGTAGTGATGGACGTGGGGGTTATGATTAGTCACCGGTAAAATTCACCTCTCAAAGATCAATTTTTATTTATTTTTTAAAGTCATCAGTTTGTGCATCTCACCTCTGACCTCTCTCTGACGGTCTCCTCTGTCTGCAGGGCCTGTTCATCTTCTGTGGCTTGGCGACTGGCTGCTACTTCTGCTGCTGTCTGTGCTGCTGCTGTAACTGCTGCTGTGGGAAGTGTAAACCGCGGCCTCCCATGGACCAGGAACCAGAGTTCTCGTCTCCCCTGAAGACCTGGAGGCACAGATGCAGTCTGACGAGAGAGGTGAGGAGTTTAATCAATCAACCAATAGAACTAGAGCTAAAGAGGTGAGGAGTTTAATCAATCAACCAATAGAACTAGAGGTAAGAGAGGTGAGGAGTTTAATCAATCAACCAATAGAACTAGAGCTAAGAGAGGTGAGGAGTTTAATCAATCAACCAATAGAACTAGAGGTAAAGAGGTGAGGAGTTTAATCAATCAACCAATAGAACTAGAGCTAAGAGAGGTGAGGAGTTTAATCAATCAACCAATAGAACTAGAGGTAAGAGAGGTGAGGTGTTTAATCAATCAATATAACTAGAGGTAGGAGAGGTGAGTTTAATCAATCAATCAATAGAACTAGAGGTAAGAGAGGTGAGGAGTTTAATCAATCAATCAATCAATCAATAGAACTAGAGGTAAGAGAGGTGAGGAGTTTAATCAATCAATCAATAGAACTAGAGGTAAGAGGTGAGGAGTTTAATCAATCAACCAATAGAACTAGAGCTAAGAGAGGTGAGGAGTTTAATCAATCAACCAATAGAACTAGAGGTAAGAGAGGTGAGGTGTTTAATCAATCAATCAATCAATATAACTAGAGGTAGGAGAGGTGAGGAGTTTAATCAATCAATCAATCAATATAACTAGAGGTAGGAGAGGTGAGGAGTTTAATCAATCAATCAATCAATAGAACTAGAGGTAAGAGAGGTGAGGAGTTTAATCAATCAACCAATAGAACTAGAGGTAAGAGAGGTGAGGTGTTTAATCAATCAATCAATCAATATAACTAGAGGTAGGAGAGGTGAGGAGTTTAATCAATCAATCAATCAATAGAACTAGAGGTAAGAGAGGTGAGGAGTTTAATCAATCAATAGAACTAGAGGTAAGAGAGGTGAGGAGTTTAATCAATCAATCAATATAACTAGAGGTAAGAGAGGTGAGGAGTTTAATCAATCTATGTTTTAATTAGTGGATTTTCACTTGGTTAAATGAAGGGAAGGATAGAGAGGATTTGATCCCAGGCAGGGAACTGGTCGTTAGGACAGTTTAACTGGCCAGTCCAACCTGGTCGTTAGGACAGTTTAACTGGCCAGTCCAACCTGGTCGTTAGGACAGTTTAACTGGCCAGTCCAACCTGGTCGTTAGGACAGTTTAACTGGCCAGTCCAACCTGGTCGTTAGGACAGTTTAACTGGCCAGTCCAACCTGGTCGTTAGGACAGTTTAACTGGCCAGTCCAACCTGGTCGTTAGGACAGTTTAACTGGCCAGTCCAACCTGGTCGTTAGGACAGTTTAACTGGCCAGTCCAACCTGGTCGTTAGGACAGTTTAACTGGCCAGTCCAACCTGGTCGTTAGGACAGTTTAACTGGCCAGTCCAACCTGGTCGTTAGGACAGTTTAACTGGCCAGTCCAACCTGGTCGTTAGGACAGTTTAACTGGCCAGTCCAACCTGGTCGTTAGGACAGTTTAACTGGCCAGTCCAACCTGGTCGTTAGGACAGATTCACTGGCCAGTCCAACCTGGTCGTTAGGACAGATTCACTGGCCAGTCCCCTGTAACTTGGTCATTATAACAGTTGAACTCTGGTCAGCCCAACCTGGGCCTGTGGGTTGGTCATGTGGTTGAAGCTGCCACCAATCACACAGTTATTTAGATTTGTAACATCTGTGTGCGTGTTGTTCCCCCCCCAGACGTTGGTGGGGACCCCATCATGATGCAGCCGTCTGGAACAGAGACCACCAGGCTGACGTCAGACAACCACTCCTCCTACCGGACCGACACCGGATACAACTAAGCCCCCTGTACCACGACACCGGATACAACTAAGCCCCCTGTACCCCGACACCGGATACAACTAAGCCCCCTGTACCCCGACACCGGATACAACTAAGCCCCCTGTACCCCGACACCGGATACAACTAAGCCCCCTGTACCCCGACACCGGATACAACTAAACCCCCTGTACCCCGACACCGGATACAACTAAACCCCCTGTACCCGACACCGGATACAACTAAACCCCCTGTACCCTCTACACCGGATACAACTAAACCCCCTGTAACCCGACACCGGATACAACTAAACCCCCTGTACCCCCGACACCGGATACAACTAAACCCCCTGTACCCTCTACACCGGATACAACTAAACCCCCTGTACCCTCTACACCGGATACAACTAAACCCCCTGTACCCTCTACACCAGATACAACTAAACCCCTGTACCCCTACCCTCTACACCGGATACAACTAAACCCCCCTGTACCCCTACCCTCTACACCGGATACAACTAAACCCCCTGTACCCCTACCCTCTACACCGGATACAACTAAACCCCCTGTACCCCTACCCTCTACACCGGATACAACTAAACCCCTGTACCCCTACCCTCTACACCGGATACAACTAAACCCCCTGTACCCCTACCCTCTACACCGGATACAACTAAACCCCCTGTACCCCTACCCTCTACACCGGATACAACTAAACCCCCTGTACCCCTACCTCTACACCGGATACAACTAAACCCCCTGTACCCCTACCCTCTACACCGGATACAACTAAACCCCCTGTACCCCTACCCTCTACACCGGATACAACTAAACCCCCTGTACCCCTACTCTCTACACCGGATACAACTAAACCCCCTGTACCCCTACCCTCTACACCGGATACAACTAAACCCCCTGTACCCCTACCCTCTACACCGGATACAACTAAACCCCTGTACCCCTACCCTCTACACCGGATACAACTAAACCCCCTGTACCCCTACTCTCTACACCGGATACAACTAAACCCCTGTACCCCTACCCTCTACACCAGATACAACTAAACCCCTGTACCCCTACTCTCTTCACCGGATACAACTAAACCCCCTGTACCCCTACACCAGATACAACTAAACCCCCTGTACCCCTACACCGGATACAACTAAACCCCCTGTACCCCTACCCTCTACACCGGATACAACTAAACCCCCTGTACCCCTACTCTCTACACCGGATACAACTAACCTCCCTGTACCTCTACTCTCTTCACCGGCTACACCCCTATCCTGCCCCTGAGAAGGAGAGTAGAGGACACAAGAGAGAGAGGAAGATGGCAAGGAGGATGAGGAGGTCACATATCTTTGTGCTCCATCTGACAGATTGAGATTTTTTTTTTTCATGAAAGAAATGCAAAGTAATATACAGTGGGGAGAACTAGTATTTGATAACCTGCAGAATCGGCCGCGTTTCCTATTTACGAAGCATGTAGAGGTCTGTCATTTTTATCACAGGTACACCTCAACTGTATATATACTCATATAAATAAAATGCAAATGAATTACTTTTTTTTAAAAACATACAATGTGATTTTCTGGATTTTTGTTTAAGATTCAGTCTCTCACAGTTGAAGTGTACCTTTGATAAAAATTACAGACCTCTACATGCCTTGTAAGTAGGAAAACCTGCAAAATCAGCAGTGTATCAAATACTTGTTCTCCCCACTGTGTGTGTGTGTGTATATATATATATATATATATATATATGGTACTGTAGAACTAAGGAATGAAGACGCCGAAGTTCTGCGCATTACCTTGGAAAAAATGGAGGACAAGGCAGAGCCGAGTCTCTTTGCGGAGGTCATTTTTCTAAGCTGGTGTACTGAACGTCGGCGTCTATCCCGCTTATACCACAGTTACCAAAGAGAACAATACTAAAGCACACATTTATCGGTAGGAAAAACCATTTTTTGTCTATTTTTTTTTTATAAGAGAATTCATGCTTTCTCATCTTTTGGTTGCTAGAGACGTGGCCCAGTCGGTCGTTCAATACTGTCCTTCTCATCTCTTACTTGTGAACTAGCCAACTAGCTACGGCTAACACAGTCACCACGTCGGCAGCCAGAATAACAGCAAAGTAGCTGGATTTTTTGCATTTTTGTTTAAGCTGTTTCCTAGTGACATTCATTTGGATAATGAGCTGATGACCCCCCCCCCAAAAAAACCAAACCATCCTGGCATAGTGCCTTCTCATCATTACGAGGAGATCACATTGCATAGCAAACACTAACGCTAGGCTAGACGCTAAATAGTTTGTTGCTAGCAAACCTGCTAATATGACAACCTAACTCAAACATATCAATTGCTGAAAACAGCTGGACAAACTCGAAATGTCACGTGGCAGGATTTGAAAGCATATAGCGCCCATTTGCGTTACGACTACCGACAGTAGGGGACCGGAGAAATCCGTGTTCATCACACACCACGTTGGGTCATCAGATACTCCAAAAGAAAATGTCGAGAGCATCAAACAAACAAAAAGATAAATCAATTGTCTACCTAGATAGACCTGCGTTTGTGTTGTTGTTGATTTCTGTAACTGTGTAGTGTGGGCTGCATGTGTGTCGGTGCTTAATTGCGTTATGGTTACAAAGTGAGCCCCGTTATCTTTCCCAACTGTTCCATTTATATCTGGGTTTTAATGTCCGGTCTAGATTGTCCTTCTAGCTAATCAGAGACGAGTATTCAACAATGCAACAACGTGTCTGTTCGTCTCTTAGAAGGGTTTTAATATCTGTTTCCACCTTGTCTGTCTGGGTTGGAGTTCAGAGAAAATGTTATTTATTTTTAGACTTGTTTCTGACTCAGAAAGCAGGAAGTACATCCTTCAAAGCAGGAAGTTAAATGTGAAATTATTGCTTTTGAAAGAAAATTCCCTATATTTTGGACAATCATGGCAGGCAGCTGAGGCAGAGCTGTGTCCTTTGTTCCTCATAGACAATACTTGGTCTTCTGTGTTGTTGTTATTTGTAAACTCAGGTTCCCTTTTTATCTAATATTAGGTTGTGGTTGAAGTTCTGATAACATTCGGGTATCAAAAATATGCAAAAAATAGAGAAAATCGGAAACTACTTTTTCACGGTCATCCAAACTTTACACTTACACCACTCGAACATCGAGAAGATTCAAATACTGCTCGTTTTTATTTCTCCCTGAAACGTGACTTTTTTTCGTCCTCATGCTAAGCTAGCAGTAGCCACAGTATCTTCTGGCAAATTACACCTACTTCTACTTTTATTGTGGACACAATATAGTGTGGACAGTAGAATGATTTCCATTCATTTCTCTGAGAACAATATCTTCATTTAACTCCATGTCATCAGGCGGATGCTGTCCCTCTTCCTCTACTTTCTCCTCCTCTTCCTCACTTCTTCCACTCCTCTGCTCTAGCTCTCTGTGTGTTTTCTCTCCAATACTACTACTACTACTACCACCACTGCTACAACCTCAACGCGCACACGTGTGTACACACTACAGTGTGTGTGTTAGTGTACTCCAAATGCCTCCCTCTCTGAACCTGGTACTACCACAAATCTATTTTTAACTGCTTGTGTTTTAGTTTTCAGATTTGCTGTGAGGACGTCATGTTAAATGTAACGTGTGCGTGTGTGTGCGTGTGTGTGCGTGTGTGTGCGTGTGTGTGTGTGTGTGTGTGGTAGTGTGGTAATGTGTGTGTGTGTGTGTGTGGTAATGTGTGTGTGTGTATGTGTGTGTGTGGTAATGTATGTGTGTGTGTGGTAATGTGTGTGTGTGTATGGTAATGTGTGTGTGTGTATGTATGGTAATGTGTGTGTGTGTGTGTATGTATGGTAATGTGTGTGTGTGTGTGTGTTAGGATTTTATTAAGTTGTCTATTTTGAGTTTTGCAAAACAACCGTTTTTTAAATTTATTTTCTTCTCTCGATTATTAGAGTTTTTTTATTGATGTTGTTGAAGGGAGGATAAGATTTCAAGATATCCACAGTAGTGGTTGTCTGTTGGCCTACAGATCTGTAGTCCGACTCTGCAACTGAATAGGAGAACACGGGTTGTGTCCCAAAAATGGAATCATATTCCCGAAGTAGTGCACTACTTTTGGCCTGAGTCCAATGTGTCCTGATCAAAAAGTAGTGCACTACATAGGGATTAAGGTGCTATTTGGGATGTGCACTTAAAAAGATAAAAATAAAACACCGTCCGTAGTCTTCTCTTCTTTCCAGTAACTTTCCCTAAAATCCTCTGGTTTTCCAAATAATTCAGGGATTCTAGGAATTTCAGGGTAAATTTACTGGAATTTTGCAACACTTAGCCCCTCCCACTAGCACTCCATTACTTCTTAGACTCTAGCCAATCGTCTTTGAGCAGTGTGGTGGTTGTATGATGTGATGTAATGCGATGATGAATCTCCATGTGTTTTTTTTCAGATGTATTTAGTTGTTCGACCTCGTTTTACCTCGTGTTTTGGGAGGCTATGTTATTTACTCACACCTTTTCATTTTTTTATTTTATTTTACCTTTATTTAACTAGGCAAGTCAGTTAAGAACACATTCTTATAATAAACCTCTACATTCTTATTTTCAAGAAATAAACCTCTACTTGGTATTTTTATTTTGTCATAGCCTGAGTGAGGGTCTGTTTATGTGATCATACCATCTCCTTGTAATGGATAAGGACATTTTAATGGTGGCAAGAGAAAGCAGATCTGGGACCAGGCTAACTGGCGAGAACAAACGGGTCTGGGACCAGGCTAACTGGCGAGAACAAACGGGTCTGGGACCAGGCTAACTGGCAAGAACAAACGGGTCTGGGACCAGGCTAACTGGCGAGAACAAACGGGTCTGGGACCAGGCTAACTGGCGAGAACAAACGGGTCTGGGACCAGGCTAACTGGCGAGAACAAACGGGTCTGGGACCAGGCTAACTGGCAAGAGAAAACAGGTCTGGGACCAGGCTAACTGGCAACAAACAGGTCTGGGACCAGGCTAACTGGCAACAAACAGGTCTGGGACCAGGCTAACTGGCAACAAACAGGTCTGGGACCAGGCTAACTGGCAACAAACAGGTCTGGGACCAGGCTAACTGGCAACAAACAGGTCTGGGACCAGGCTAACTGGCAACAAACAGGTCTGGGACCAGGCTAACTGGCAACAAACAGGTCTGGGACCAGGCTAACTGGCAACAAACAGGTCTGGGACCAGGCTAACTGGCAACAAACAGATCTGGGACCAGGCTAACTGGCAAGAGAAAACAGATCTGTGACCAGGCTAACTGGCAAGAGAAAACAGATCTGGGACCAGGCTAACTGGCAAGAGAAAACAGGTCTGTGACCAGGCTGACTGGCAAGAGAAAACAGGTCTGGGACCAGGCTGACTGGCAAGAGAAAACAGGTCTGTGACCAGGCTGACTGGCAAGAGAAAACAGGTCTGGGACCAGGCTGACTGGCAAGAGAAAACAGGTCTGGGACCAGGCTAACTGGAAAGAACAAACAGGTCTGTGACCAGGCTAACTGGAAAGAACAAACAGGTCTGGGACCAGGCTAACTGGAAAGAACAAACAGGTCTGTGACCAGGCTAACTGGCAACAAACAGGTCTGTGACCAGGCTAACTGGAAAGAACAAACAGGTCTGTGACCAGGCTGACTGGCAACAACAAACAGGTCTGGGACCAGGCTAACTGGCAACAAACAGGTCTGGGACCAGGCTAACTGGCTACAAACAGATCTGTGATCAGGCTAACTGGCAACAAACAGGTCTGTGACCAGGCTAACTGGAAAGAACAAACAGGTCTGTGACCAGGCTAACTGGCAACAAACAGGTCTGTGACCAGGCTAACTGGAAAGAACAAACAGGTCTGTGACCAGGCTGACTGGCAACAACAAACAGGTCTGGGACCAGGCTAACTGGCAACAAACAGGTCTGGGACCAGGCTAACTGGCAACAAACAGGTCTGGGACCAGGCTGATTTTTTTTCTCGCTCCAGTCTAAGTCTGAGAGCATCTTCCTTTGTATTCCCTCCTTTCTTTTCATTTATTTCTAAGAAGATTCTATTATCAAGTGAGACATTTTTTTTTTTTAAATTTAATTGGTTGTAGTTGTTCTTCAATGTCCCGCCCACTGCAGTCTCATTTTGATTTGATTGGTTGTAGTTGTTCTTCAATGTCCCGCCCACTGCAGTCTCATTTTGATTTGATTGGTTGTAGTTGTTGTTCAATGTCCCGCCCACTGCAGTCTCATTTTGATTTGATTGGTTGTAGTTGTTCTTCAATGTCCCGCCCACTGCAGTCTCATTTTGATTTGATTGGTTGTATTACGACAGAGATGTGGTTATCCCACCTATCTTATCGTAACATGAATGCACTAACTTGTAAATCGCTCTGGATAAGAATATCATGATGACGTTGACAAATGAAATGCTATTTCTGGGACTTCTTTCTCTTCTGCGATATTAAACATGCAACTTGTCTGAGTGAATGCAATGTGTATACAATACTAAGTTATACCAGATCAAGAAAAAAACATTATTTTAGAAACTTAAAAAATAAAAAAATTAAAAAAAATTGTGCGAAATATGACGATAAAATTATAATGACACATGTATTTGTATTTATTAAATTTTTGTTCTCTTTTTAATAAATTGATGTCGTTTTTTAATTTTTTTATTTAACTAGGCAAGTCAGTTAAGAATAAATTGTTATTTACAATGACGGCCTACACCGGCCAAAACCGTAACCCGGACGACGCTGGACCAATTGTGCACCGCCCTATGGGACTCCCAATCACGGCCGTTTAGTTAAGGATAAATGGGATGTTATAAACTAGGTGTGGCCATTTTGAATGAATGGTTGAGATCTCCTGTACGTTTAGTGGAAGCACGTAGAAGTTAGTAGTTTTATGTTTTAGCATGGTCATCTACTGTGTCTGAAAGAGAGAATGAAGGTCATTTATCAGATGTGCTGTTGTAAAAAAATAAATGTTTGATGCTTAGACATGTCTCATTTGTGACTCCTTTCTGAAAATAATATGTCTACAAAACACTAGGATGTTGGTTGCAATCCAGGCCGTTGTCAAGGCCGTTGCCATGCACAGAATATACAATCTCAAAGTGTTAATTCCCTCACAAAACACACCAATATAATATAGCTATTTTATTTTAAACTACTGAAAAGCTCCCAGACTTTGATTACAGAGGACTTACAGTACTAGACTACTGTCTCCTCCTACCCTGTTGCTGGGTCTGTGTAGATATGACTGATACTGGCCTACTGCTGGGTCTGTGTAGATATGACTGATACTGGCCTACTGCTGGGTCTGTGTAGATATGACTGATACTGGCCTACTGCTGGGTCTGTGTACATATGACTGATACTGGCCTACTGCTGGGTCTAGATATGACTGATACTGGCCTACTGCTGGGTCTGTGTAGATATGACTGATACTGGCCTACTGCTGGGTCTGTGTAGATATGACTGATACTGGCCTACTGCTGGGTCTGTGTAGATATGACTGATACTGGCCTACTGCTGGGTCTGTAGATATGACTGATACTGGCCTACTGCTGGGTCTGTAGATATGACTGATACTGGCCTACTGCTGGGTCTGTAGATATGACTGATACTGGCCTACTGCTGGGTCTGTGTAGATATGACTGATACTGGCCTACTGCTGGGTCTGTGTACATATGACTGATACTGGCCTACTGCTGGGTCTGTAGATATGACTGATACTGGCCTACTGCTGGGTCTGTAGATATGACTGATACTGGCCTACTGCTGGGTCTGTGTACATATGACTGATACTGGCCTACTGCTGGGTCTGTGTACATATGACTGATACTGGCCTACTGCTGGGTCTGTGTACATATGACTGATACTGGCCTACTGCTGGGTCTGTGTAGATATGACTGATACTGGCCTACTGCTGGGTCTGTGTAGATATGACTGATACTGGCCTACTGCTGGGTCTGTAGATATGACTGATACTGGCCTACTGCTGGGTCTGTGTACATATGACTGATACTGGCCTACTGCTGGGTCTGTATATATGACTGATACTGGCCTACTGCTGGGTCTGTGTAGATATGACTGATACTGGCCTACTGCTGGGTCTGTAGATATGACTGATACTGGCCTACTGCTGGGTCTGTGTAGATATGACTGATACTGGCCTACTGCTGGGTCTGTAGATATGACTGATACTGGCCTACTGCTGGGTCTGTAGATATGACTGATACTGGCCTACTGCTGGGTCTGTGTAGATATGACTGATACTGGCCTACTGCTGGGTCTGTAGATATGACTGATACTGGCCTACTGCTGGGTCTGTGTAGATATGACTGATACTGGCCTACTGCTGGGTCTGTGTACATATGACTGATACTGGCCTACTGCTGGGTCTGTGTAGATATGACTGATACTGGCCTACTGCTGGGTCTGTGTACATATGACTGATACTGGCCTACTGCTGGGTCTGTAGATATGACTGATACTGGCCTACTGCTGGGTCTGTGTAGATATGACTGATACTGGCCTACTGCTGGGTCTGTGTAGATATGACTGATACTGGCCTACTGCTGGGTCTGTGTAGATATGACTGATACTGGCCTACTGCTGGGTCTGTGTACATATGACTGATACTGGCCTACTGCTGGGTCTGTGTACATATGACTGATACTGGCCTACTGCTGGGTCTGTGTACATATGACTGATACTGGCCTACTGCTGGGTCTGTGTACATATGACTGATACTGGCCTACTGCTGGGTCTGTGTACATATGACTGATACTGGCCTACTGCTGGGTCTGTGTACATATGACTGATACTGGCCTACTGCTGGGTCTGTGTACATATGACTGATACTGGCCTACTGCTGGGTCTGTGTAGATATGACTGATACTGGCCTACTGCTGGGTCTGTAGATATGACTGATACTGGCCTACTGCTGGGTCTGTGAAGGTATGACGGATACTGACCTACTGCTGGGTCTGTGTACATATGACTGATAGCAAGGCAGAGGAGGTAACTGTAGAAAGATCACATGACCTGCCTCAGCCTGCATACCACCCAGCACCTGATATGGCCTGACACACACACAGACACACACACAGACCGATATGGCCTGAGATACACACACACACACACACACACAGACCGCTATGGCCTGAGACACACACACACACACACACACACACACACACACACACACACACACACACACACACACACACACACACACACACACACACACACACACACACACAGACCAATGTGACCCGAGTGCATTAGGGTGCTGCCCACTGTGTGGGGGGGGGGGGGTCTGGCTAGTAACACGACACTCCCAACCCCCTCTGACAAACACACTCACCCTTCCATCGCTACAGCCCCGAGATCTATCTATCCCAGTGGAGTGGACGGTTCAGGAATACACACACAGTCCTCGCCGTGGATGGTTGGCAGACCAACTAACATGTACCTAGGGAGAAGGCCCTGGACAGAGGAAGAGGGGGGAGTGTTATGACTGAGAAAGCAGAGGAAGAGTGACAAAGTAGAAAGAAAGAAGACGGAGAGAAGTTGACAGAGTTTCAAGAGGCGCTGTCGAAGAATCACGTCCGGACACATTCTCCACGGTCAGTGTGTTGGCGACGTGATGCCGATGATCCGATAGAGGAAGAACAGAGACAGAGAGGGACTGGTCAGAGATCTGACTGTCTGGCCTGAGTTATATACTTTCTGAGAGGGACTGGTCAGAGACCTGACTGTCTGGCCTGAGTTATATACTTTCTGAGAGGGACTGGTCAGAGACCTGACTGTCTGGCCTGAGTTATATACTTTCTGAGGGGGACTGGTCAGAGACCTGACTGTCTGGCCTGAGTTATATACCTTATGAGGGGGACTGGTCAGAGACCTGACTGTCTGGCCTGAGTTATATACTTTATGAGAGGGACTGGTCCGAGACCTGACTGTCTGGCCTGAGTTATATACTTTATGAGGGGGACTGGTCAGAGACCTGACTGTCTGACCTGAGTTATATACTTTCTGAGGGGTCTGGTCCGAGACCTGACTGTCTGGCCTGAGTTATATACTTTCTGAGGGGGACTGGTCAGAGTCCTGACTGTCTGGCCTGAGTTATATACTTTCTGAGGGGGACTGGTCAGAGACCTGACTGTCTGGCCTGAGTTATATACCTTCTGAGGGGGACTGGTCCGAGACCTGACTGTCTGGCCTGAGTTATATACTTTATGAGAGGGACTGGTCCGAGACCTGACTGTCTGGCCTGAGTTATATACTTTATGAGGGGGACTGGTCAGAGACCTGACTGTCTGACCTGAGTTATATACTTTCTGAGGGGTCTGGTCCGAGACCTGACTGTCTGGCCTGAGTTATATACTTTCTGAGAGGGACTGGTCAGAGACCTGACTGTCTGGCCTGAGTTATATACCTTATGAGGGGGACTGGTCAGAGACCTGACTGTCTGGCCTGAGTTATATACTTTATGAGAGGGACTGGTCCGAGACCTGACTGTCTGGCCTGAGTTATATACTTTATGAGGGGGACTGGTCAGAGACCTGACTGTCTGACCTGAGTTATATACTTTCTGAGGGGTCTGGTCCGAGACCTGACTGTCTGGCCTGAGTTATATACTTTCTGAGGGGGACTGGTCAGAGTCCTGACTGTCTGGCCTGAGTTATATACTTTCTGAGGGGGACTGGTCAGAGACCTGACTGTCTGGCCTGAGTTATATACCTTCTGAGGGGGACTGGTCCGAGACCTGACTGTCTGGCCTGAGTTATATACTTTATGAGAGGGACTGGTCCGAGACCTGACTGTCTGGCCTGAGTTATATACTTTATGAGGGGGACTGGTCAGAGACCTGACTGTCTGACCTGAGTTATATACTTTCTGAGGGGTCTGGTCCGAGACCTGACTGTCTGGCCTGAGTTATATACTTTCTGAGAGGGACTGGTCAGAGACCTGACTGTCTGGCCTGAGTTATATACTTTCTGAGGGGGACTGGTCCGAGACCTGACTGTCTGGCCTGAGTTATATACTTTCTGAGGGGGACTGGTCAGAGACCTGACTGTCTGGCCTGAGTTATATACTTTCTGAGAGAGACTGGTCCGAGACCTAACTGTCTGGCCTGAGTCAGTGTCAGTCAGTCCGATATTTGTCTTCTTGTGTTTTGGATCTGTCAGACAGGCCGTCCACCATGTCTGTCCCCCTGGAGCAGGGCTCCTACCCCGGGGACAGGGAGCAGGCAGGTCTGGGGACCCTACAGAGACAGCTCATCTGTCCTATCTGTCTGGAAGTATTCACCAAACCAGTGGTCATCCTGCCATGCCTACACAACCTCTGCAGGAAGTGTGCCAACGACCTCTACCAGGTAAGAGCTAAAAACCAGAGTCGGTCATATTCATCAGAACAGACCGTAGCAAAACATTTTGCAACCGGAAAGGGAAAATAAGCATGTATTGTGAAGCGTGCGTACTGCGTTCAAGTCTCAGTGTGTCTAAAATGGTGTCCTTTCACTGTGAGCTCAGAGGATCTGAAAGCAGTCAAAATAGATCCTGTAGTTGAGAGAAGAGTCAGTCTATATTTAACTGTGTTACTGTAGTTGACATCCTCATATCTCTGAGCGCTGGTGAGAGAGATAATCAAGGAGATTGAATGAGATACTCAACTCCAGCTTCAATTCATTATGAGATACTCAACTCCAGCTTCAATTCATTATGAGATACAACTCCAGCTTCAATTCACAATGAATTCACACCTGTCAGTCTACCTCAGACCCCTCAGCCTCCATCACACTCTTCAGTCTACATCCGACCCTTCAGCCTCCATCACACATCTTCAGCCTCCATCACACATCTTCAGCCTCCATCACACATCTTCAGCCTCCATCACAACTCTTCAGCCTCCATCACACCCTTCAGCCTCCATCACACCCTTCAGCCTCCATCACACCCCTCAGCCTCCATCACACCCTTCAGCCTACCTCAGACCCTTCAGTCTACCTCAGACCCCTCAGCCTCCATCACACCTGTCAGTCTACCTCAGACCCCTCAGCCTCCATCACACCTGTCAGTCTACCTCAGACCCTTCAGTCTACCTCAGACCCTTCGGTCTACCTCAGACCCTTCGGTCTGCCTCAGACCCTTCGGTTCGGTCTGCCTCAGACCCTTCGGTCTGCCTCAGACCCTTCGGTCTGCCTCAGACCCTTCGGTCTACCTCAGACCCTTCGGTCTGCCTCAGACCCTTCGGTCTGCCTCAGACCCTTCGGTCTACCTCAGACCCTTCGGTCTGCCTCAGACCCTTCGGTCTGCCTCAGACCCTTCGGTCTACCTCAGACCCTTCGGTCTGCCTCAGACCCTTCGGTCTACCTCAGACCCTTCGGTCTACCTCAGACCCTTCAGTCATACCTCAGACCCTTCAGTCATACCTCAGACCCTTCAGTCTACCTCAGACCCTTCAGTCTACCTCAGACCCTTCGATCTGCCTCAGACCCTCTTATCCACACAGATACACAAATTATGCCTATCAGGATTTCCAAACAGGGGTTAGAGAGGGATGTTTAACCTCTGACACTCTCACACTTTGCTGCAGTACAGATCCGTAACAGGTGTGTGGATTATGAACTGTTAATTTGAGCCATGGTGAAGACATCTGAGACTATCTTCATAATGGAAGCCAAGGCCTACTTCTACTGCTGTTGTTTAGTTAGTTAGGCCCATGTTAGGCCCAGACTCAGGCCATAGAGATGGACAAGAGTGGAATTCTTAGTGAAGGTGAAGCCTCTTACCAGATCAGGATCGTTATCTGCGACTATCACCGTCTCTATGGTTGTGCTTTTATTGTGAAGTTTGTTTGGCAGGACGAACCCCCCAATAGTATACAGCTTTCAACTGTCAAAACCTCTCAACCAAGCCCCACTAGTGACATAAACAACACTGGTTCCAGACAGTTACTCCCTGGTTCCAGACAGCTACTCCCTGGTTACAGACAGCTACTCCCTGGTTACAGACAGCTACTCCCTGGTTACAGACAGCTACTCCCTGGTTACAGACAGCTACTCCCTGGTTCCAGACAGTTACTCCCTGGTCCCAGACAGCTACTCCCTGGTTACAGACAGCTACTCCCTGGTTACAGACAGTTACTTCCTGGTTACAGACAGTTACTCCCTGGTTCCAGACAATTACTCCCTGGTTACAGACAGTTACTCCCTGGTTACAGACAGTTACTCCCTGGTTACAGACAGTTACTCCCTGGTTCCAGACAGCTACTCCCTGGTTCCAGACAGTTACTCCCTGGTTCCAGACAGCTAATCCCTGGTTCCAGACAGCTACTCCCTGGTTCAAGACAGTTACTCCCTGGTTCCAGACAGCTACTCCCTGGTTACAGACAGCTACTCCCTGGTTACAGACAGTTACTCCCTGGTGACAGACAGTTACTCCCTGGTCCCAGACAGCTACTCCCTGGTGACAGACAGCTACTCCCTGGTTCCAGACAGTTACTCCCTGGTTACAGACAGTTACTCCCTGGTGACAGACAATTACTCCCTGGTTACAGACAGTTACTCCCTGGTTACAGACAGCTACTCCCTGGTTACAGACAGCTACTCCCTGGTTACAGACAGCTACTCCCTGGTTCCAGACAGTTACTCCCTGGTTCCAGACAGCTACTCCCTGGTTACAGACAGTTACTCCCTGGTTACAGACAGCTACTCCCTGGTTACAGACAGCTACTCCCTGGTTACAGACAGCTACTCCCTGGTTCCAGACAGTTACTCCCTGGTCCCAGACAGCTGCTCCCTGGTTACAGACAGTTGCTCCCCGGTTCCAGACAGTTACTCCCTGGTTCCAGACAGCTACTCCCTGGTTCCAGACAGTTACTCCCTGGTTCCAGACAGCTACTCCCTGGTTACAGACAGTTACTCCCTGGTTACAGACAGCTACTCCCTGGTTACAGACAGTTACTCCCTGGTTCCAGACAGCTACTCCCTGGTTCCAGACAGTTACTCCCTGGTCCCAGACAGCTACTCCCTGGTTACAGACAGTTACTCCCGGGTTCCAGACAGCTACTCCCTGGTTACAGACAGTTACTCCCTGGTTACAGACAGTTACTCCCTCATTCTAGACAGCAACTCCCTGGTTCCAGACAGTTAGTCCCTGGTTCCAGACAGTTACTCCCTGGTTACAGACAGTTACTCCATGGTTACAGACAGCTACTCCCTGGTTACAGACAGTTACTCCCTGGTTACAG
Organism: Oncorhynchus gorbuscha; assembly: GCF_021184085.1. Taxonomy (NCBI): domain Eukaryota; kingdom Metazoa; phylum Chordata; class Actinopteri; order Salmoniformes; family Salmonidae; genus Oncorhynchus; species Oncorhynchus gorbuscha. The sequence continues at coordinate 203,063 of NW_025745677.1, read as the reverse complement.
ACAGCTACTCCCTGGTTACAGACATCTACTCCCTGGTTACAGACAGCTACTCCCTGGTTACAGACATCTACTCCCTGGTTACAGACAGCTACTCCTGGTTACAGACATCTACTCCCTGGTTACAGACATCTACTCCCTGGTTACAGACAGCTACTCCCTGGTTACAGACATCTACTCCCTGGTTACAGACAGCTACTCCCTGGTTACAGACAGCTACTCCCTGGTTACAGACATCTACTCCCTGGTTACAGACATCTACTCCCTGGTTACAGACAGCTACTCCCTGGTTACAGACATCTACTCCCTGGTTACAGACAGCTACTCCCTGGTTCCAGACAGCTACTCCCTGGTTACAGACAGTTACTCCCTGGTTACAGACAGTTACTCCCTGGTTACAGACATCTACTCCCTGGTTACAGACATCTACTCCCTGGTTACAGACAGCTACTCCCTGGTTACAGACATCTACTCCCTGGTTACAGACAGCTACTCCCTGGTTACAGACAGCTACTCCCTGGTTACAGACATCTACTCCCTGGTTACAGACAGCTACTCCCTGGTTACAGACAGCTACTCCCTGGTTACAGACAGTTACTCCCTGGTTACAGACAGCTACTCCCTGGTTACAGACATCTACTCCCTGGTTACAGACAGTTACTCCCTGGTTACAGACATCTACTCCCTGGTTACAGACATCTACTCCCTGGTTACAGACATCTGCTCCCTGGTTACAGACATCTGCTCCCTGGTTACAGACACATTCATTTACTGCTCCTCTTCAAACCCAGCCGGTCCGTCATGAAAGAGTGGAGAACTGAGAGGAGTGATCTTCCGTTTTACCCAGAAACAGAGGACAAGAGGACAAGAGGACAATTCTAGAACCTCTATCTGTCTTTCACTCTGTCTCTGATCTCCTCTCCTCTACTACTAAAGTTATTCGATTAAGGAGTCTGCCCTCAGCAACTGCCACTAAATCACAATATCTATAATAATAATAATAATAATCTCCCAGTTGATCAACAAGAGGGTTGGTTATCAGATTACTCTGGATGATGATCTGTGGCTTCAAATGTTTGATACTTTTTGCACGATAATACCTCACTGACGTCAGAACAGCTGTTTCAGAACAGCTGAACGTTGTTTACAGAAAGGAGAGACTTATTTCCCTTTAATACTTAGCGAGAAGATCAGTTGATGTTTTCTGGGAACAGACGGGCAAGTTTCAGGTCGTCCTTATTCCAGTCACTGCTCTCACAAACACCTGGAGAAGTCTCTGGAGCCACATGACTATCATAAAGCAATGTTCTGAGACGTGCAGCAATCCCACGGCACGGACATCATGCTGAGTGTATATGTATGTATACATTATACATTACTTTAGAACACCTACTCATTCAAGGGTTTTATTTATTTTTACTATTTTTCTACATTGTAGAATAATAGTGAAGACAACAAAACTATGAAATAACACCTATGGACTCATGTAGTAACCAAAAAAAGTGTTAGTAACAAATCAAAATATATTTTATAATTGAGATTCTTCAAATAGCCACCATTTGCCTTCATGACAGCTTTGTACACTTTTGGCATTCTCTCAACCAGCTTCACCTGGAATGCTTTTCCAACAGTCTTGAAGGAGTTCCCACATATGCTTAGCACTTGATGGCTGCTTTTCCTTGACTCAACGATTTCCTGTGTGTATTTAGAACGGTCCACCGCCCAAAGGACATCCCGACAACTTAACATACCTTCAGGGAACATCCCGACAACTTAACATACCTTAAGGGAACATTTTGACGTGACATAACCGTGGGAAACATTGGAGTCAACATAGGGCCAGCATCCCTGTGGAACACTGGGTGGTAGCCTAGTGGTTAAGACGTTGGGCCAGTAACCGAAAGGTTGCTGGTTCGAATCCTCAAGCTGACTAGGCAAAATCTGCCGATGTACCTTAAGCAAGGCACTTAACCCTAATTACTCCTGTATGCCACTCTGGATAAGAGTGTCTGCTCAATGACTGAAATGTAAATTAACGCTTTCGGCACCTTGTAGAGTCAATCCCCCTACGAATTGGTCTATAAGAAAGTGGTCAGATGAAGCAGATGCTAAACTACAGGACTGTTTTGCTAGCACCGACTGGAACATGTTCCAGGATTCTTCAGATGGTGTTGAGGAGTACACCACATCAGTCACTTGCTTTATCAATGAGTGCATCGAGGACTTCATCCCCACAGTGACTGTACGTACATACCCCAACCAGAAGCCATGGATTACAGGCAACATTCGCACTGAGCTTAAGGGTAGAGCTGCCAGTTTCAAGGAGCGGGACTCTAACTCGGAAGCTTATAAGAAATCCCACATGTCCTCCAATGAACCATCAAACAGCCAAAGCTTCAATACAGGACTAAGATCGAATTGTACTACACCGGCTCCGACGCTCGTCGGATTTGGCAGGGCCTGCAAACCATTACAGACTACAAAGGGAAGTACAGCCGAGAGCTGCCCAGTGACACGAGCCTACCAGGCGAGCTAAATAACTTCTATGCTCGCTTCGAGGCAAGTAACACTGAAACATGCATGGGAGCATCAGCTGTTCCGGATGACTGTGTGATCACGCTCTCTGCAGCCGATGTGAGTAAGACCTTTAAACAGGTCAACGTTCACAAGGCCGCAGGGCCAGACGGATTACCAAGACGTATTGTCCGAGCATGCACTGACCAACTGGCAAGTGTCTTCGCCGACATTTTCCACCTCTCCCTGTCCGAGTCTGTAATACCAACATGTTTAATGCAGACCAGCATAGTCCCTGTTCCCAAGAAGACAAAGGTAACCTGCCTAAATCACTACCGACCTGTAGCACTCACATCTGTAGCCATGAAATGCTTTGAAAGGCAGGTCATGGCTCACATCAACATCATTGTCCCAGAAACCCTAGACCCACTCCAATTTACATACTGCACCAACAGATCCACAGATGATGCAATCTCTATTGCACTCCACACTGCCCTTTCCCATCTGGACAAAATGAACACCTATGTGAGAATGCTATTCATTGACTACAGCTCAGCGTTCAACACCATAGTGCCCTCAAAGCTCATCACTAAGCTAAGGACCCTGGGACTAAACACCTCCCTCTGCAACTGGATCCTGGACTTCTTGATGGGCCGACCCCAGGTGGTAAGGGTAGGTAACAACACATCCGCCACGCTGATCCTCAACATGGGGGCACCTCAGGGGTGCGTGCTCAGTCCCCTCCTGTACTCCCTGTTCACTCATGCCTCCCAACACCATCATTAAGTTTGCTGATGACACAACGGTGGTAGGCCTGATCACCGACAATTATGAGACAGCCTATAGGGAGGAGGTCAGAGTCCTGGCAGTGTGGTGCCAGGACAACAACCTCTCCCTCAACGTGATCAAGACAAAGAGATGGCAACTGCTCGGCCTCCGACTGCAAGGCACCACAGAGGGTAGTGCATAGATCAAATCAAATTTATTTATATAGCCCTTCGTACATCAGCTGATATCTCAAAGTGCTGTACGGAAACCCAGCCTAAAACCCCAAACAGCAAGCAATGCAGGTGTAGAAGCACGGTGGCTAGGAAAAACTCCCTAGAAAGGCCAAAACCTAGGAAGAAACCTAGAGAGGAACCAGGGTATGTGGGGTGGCCAGTCCTCTTCTGGCTGTGCCAGGTGGAGATTATAACAGAACATGGCCAAGATGTTCAAATGTTCATAAATGACCAGCATGGTTGAATAATAGTAAGGCAGAACAGTTGAAACTGGAGCAGCAACACAGTCAGGTGGACTGGAGACAGCAAGGAGTCATCATGTCAGGTAGTCCTGGGGCATGGTCCTAGGGCTCAGGTCCTCCGAGAGAGAGAATTAGAGAAAGCATATGTGGGGTGGCCAGTCCTCTTCTGGCTGTGCCGGGTGGAGATTATAACAGAACATGGCCAAGATGTTCAAATGTTCATAAATGACCAGCATGGTCGAATAATAATAAGGCAGAACAGTTGAAACTGGAGCAGCAGCATGGCTAGGTGGACTGGGGACAGCAAGGAGTCATCATGTCAGGTAGTCCTGGGGCATGGTCCTAGGGCTCAGGTCCTCCGAGAGAGAGAGAGAAAGAAAGAGAGAAGGAGAGAATTAGAGAACGCACACTTAGATTCACACAGGACACCGAATAGGACAGGAGAAGTACTCCAGATATAACAAACTGACCCTAGCCCCCCGACACACAAACTACTGCAGCATAAATACTGGAGGCTGAGACAGGAGGCATAAGGCCCAGTACATCAATGGGGCCAAGCATCCTGCCACCCTGGACCTCTATACCAGGCGATGTCAGAGGAAGGCCCTAAAAATGTTCAAAGACACCAGCCACCCTTGAAATAGACTGTTCTCTCTGCTACCGCACGGCAAGTGGTACCAGAGCGCCAAGTCTAGGTCCAAGAGGCTTCTAAACAGCTTCTACCCCCAAGCCATAAGACTCCCAAATAGGTCAGCAAATGGCTACCCAGACTATTTGCATTGCCCCCCTTCCCCTACGCTACTGCAACTCTCTGTTATTATCTTTGCATAGTTACTTTAATAACTACCTACATGTACATAATTACCTCGGCACCGGTGCCTCCGCACATTGACACATTGACTCTGTAACGGTACCCCCTGTATATAGCTCCACTATTGTTATTTACTGCTGCTCTTTAATTATTTGTTATTTTTCTCTTACTTTTTAAAGGATTTTCTTAAAACTGCATTGTTGGTTAAGGGCTTGTAAAGTAAGCATTACACCTGTTGTATTCGGCGCATGTGACAAATCAAATTTGATTTGATTTAATGTCTTCTACATTCAGTGTATATATAATGTTCTATATTTAAACTGAGACTCAGCAATATGACATTGCCACGAGCAACAGGAGGAAGTCGGCCCGATACAGCTGTTAACTTCCTGCATTGCTGTGTGTGTGTGTTTATAGACGGCGTGCTGAGTAAGGTGTGTTGCCCTCTCTGTTCCAGGTGGGGTCTGGAGGGAGGTTCCGCTGTCCGTCCTGCAGACAGGAAGTTGTGTTGGACCGTCACGGTGTCTACGGGCTGCAGCGCAACCTGCTGGTAGAGAATATTATTGACGTCTACAAACAGGAGTCCACCAGGTGAGGACAGAGGTCTTTAATGTAAAGATGTTTGGTAAGAGAGGGGATGGGATTAGACAGGGGTGGCCAGGTCAACCCTCCTCTTAGTGGACTATATTATTGACGTCTACAAACAGGAGTCCACCAGGTGAGGACAGAGGTCTTTAATGTAAAGATGTTTGGTAAGAGAGGGGATGGGATTAGACAGGGGTCGCCAGGTCAACCCTCCTCTTAGTGGACTATATTAGTGACGTCTACAACCAGGAGGCCACCAGGTGAGGGAGTGGAATGTGGGTCGCTCTCCTGAAGGTTTCAAAATAAGGATGCCAAAGGAATATCAATAAATTACATCTAGAAGGCATTTTAGTTTTTACTTTGGCTTCCTAATCCTGACTGAGATTCCTCCTCATCTCCTTCCCACAATCCTCCTAGCTCTAGATCCCAGTCGTCAAAGCGTGCGAGCCAGCCCACCTGTGAAGAGCACGATGGTGAGAAGGTCAACATCTACTGCATCACCTGCCAGGTGCCTACCTGTTCCCTCTGCAAGGTGTTCGGTGCTCACAACGCCTGCCAGGTGGCACCGCTAACACAGGTCTACCAGCAGCAGAAGGTGAGTGAGTGAGTGAGGCCACAGGCATGGGTCGCACATTGATGACATCACAGACTGCAACTTTCACCTGGGTAGTGTTCATTAGGGCACACTGTAGCAAAAAATAATAATAATAATAATCTTATTGGACAAGTTCTGTGGGATGATACCTGGGTGTAGAGATGTGCCTTGGGAATCATTGGTTAATTTGTGCTGTAAGATATTTGGGGGCTCACCCCGTATCACATTATACGAGGAAAGAAAGTAGTTACAGGTTTCGCTTCTGTGAAACTTTTTACACTTTAGATGTATGATGATATCATAAAGATGTGTAGAATATGAAAATAAAATTATCCTGACTCACCAGTAACACGTGGCCCACAGTAGCTACGGTAATTCCTCTGTGAAACCTCTGCTTTCTCTCAACAGGCCGAGCTGAGTGAGGTGGTTAGCTCCTTGGTGGCATCGAACAGCCAGGTCCAAGCCTTCATCAATGAGTTGGAAGTGACCTGCAAGAATGTTGAGGTTAGTGCCTTTTGTGTCTGTTCTACTTTGGTGTATTGTCGTGTACACCCATAAAGTGCTGCTTGGCTTTGATCAGTAACACTCCGCTAATGCACTATTGTAAAGTGACTGTTCCACTGGATGTCATAAGGTGAATGCACCAATGTGTAAGTCGCTCTGGATAAGAGCGTCTGCTAAATGACTTAAATGTAAATGTAAATGTTGTCCTCGCGACATCCCAGGAACGTCCCAAAATGATCCCCTAAAGTTGTCAGGACGTCTGAAAAGTTTGAGCGCATGTCTGTGTCTCTACAGGAGAACAGTAAGACCCAGAAGCAGACGGTGTGTGAGAAGTTTAACCGCATGCTCGCCATCCTGGAGGAGCGACAGAGAATCATGAAGCAGCGAGTCACGTACGAGCAGGAGGAGAAGACGGGTCACGCTCGATCGCTGGTGCGATCCTACAGAGAGAGCGTAGAGGCCAGCACCAAACTGGTAGAGACTGCTATGACCACCATGCAGGAACCTGAGATGGCTGCCTTCATGAAGGTACCATACCGTACAATACCATACAATACAGTATGATACCATACAATACAATACAGTACGATACCATACAATACCATACAATACAGTATGATACAATACAATACAGTATGATACCATACAATACAGTATGATACCATACAATACAGTACTATACCATACAATACCATACAATACAGTACGATACCGTACAATACCATACAATACAGTATGATACCATACAATACCATACAATACAGTATGATACCATACAATACCATACAATACAGTACGATACCGTACAATACCATACAATACAGTATGATACCGTACAATACCATACAATACAGTATGATACCATTCAATACAGTATGATACCATACAATACCATACAATACAGTATAATACCACACAATACAATACAGTATAATACCATACAATACAGTATGATACCATACAATATAGTATGATACCATACAATACCATACAATACAGTATGATACCATACAATACAGTATGATACCATACAATACCATACAATACAGTATAATACCATTCAATACAGTACGATACCATACAATACAGTATGATACCATACAATACCATACAATACAGTATGATACCATACAATACCATACAATACAGTATAATACCATTCAATACAGTATGATACCATACAATACATTATGATACCATACAATACCACACAATACAGTATAATACCATTCAATACAGTATGATACCATACAATACCATACAATACAGTATAATACCACACAATACAATACAGTATAATACCATACAATACCATACAATACAATACAGTACGATACCATACAATACAGTATAATACCATACAATACCATACAATACAATACAGTATGATACCATACAATACAGTATGATACCATACAATACCATACAATACAGTATGATACCATACAATATAGTATGATACCATACAATACCATACAATACAGTATGATACCATACAATACCATACAATACAGTATGATACCATTCAATACAGTATGATACCATACAATACCATACAATACAGTATAATACCACACAATACAATACAGTATAATAATACAATACAGTATGATATAATACCATACAATACAGTATGATACCAATTTGTGTCACCAAATACCTAAATACTTAAATGTAAATGTAAATGATACCATACAATATAGTATGATACCATACAATACCATACAATACAGTATGATACCATACAATACCATACAATACAGTATGATACCATACAATACAGTATGATACCATACAATACCATACAATACAGTACAATACCAAATGATACCATACAATACAGTATGATACCATACAATACAATACAGTATAATACCATACAATACAATACAATACAGTATGATACCATACGATACCATACAATACAGTACAATACAATACAATACAATACAGTATGATACCATACAATACAATACAGTACGATACCATACGATACAGTACGATACCATACAATACAGTATGATACCATACAATACCATACAATACAGTACTATACCATACAATACAATACAGTATGATACCATACAATACCATACAATACCATACAATACAATACAGTACGATACCATACAATACAATACGATACCATACGATACCATACAATACAGTACTATACCATACAATACAGTAGGATACCATACAATACCATACAATACAGTACTATACCATACAATACAATACAGTACAGTATGATACCATACAATACCATACAATACAGTATGATACAATACAATACGATACCATACGATACCATACAATACAGTATGATACCATACAATACAATACAATACAGTATAATACCATACAATACAATACAATACAGTATGACACCATACGATACCATACAATACAGTACAATACAATACAATACAGTATGATACCATACAATACAATACAGTACGATACCATACGATACAGTATGATACCATACAATACCATACAATACAGTACTATACCATACAATACAATACAGTATGATACCATACAATACCATACAATACCATACAATACAATACAGTACGATACCATACAATACAATACGATACCATACGATACCATACAATACAATACCATACAATACAATACAATACAATACAGTATGATACCATACAATACAATACAGTACGATACCATACGATACAGTATGATACCATACAATACCATACAATACAGTACTATACCATACAATACAATACAGTATGATACCATACAATACCATACAATACCATACAATACAGTACTATACCATACAATACAATACAGTATGATACCATACAATACCATACAATACAATACAGTACGATACCATACAATACCATACACCACAGTATGATACCATACAATACCATACAATACAGTACGATACCATACAATACAGTACGGTACCATACAATACAGTATGGTACCATACAATACAATACAATACAGTATGATACCATACGATACCATACAATACAGTACAATACAATACAGTATGATACCATACAATACAATACAGTACGATACCATACGATACAGTACGATACCATACAATACAGTATGATACCATACAATACCATACAATACAGTACTATACCATACAATACAATACAGTATGATACCATACAATACCATACAATACAGTACGATACCATACAATACAATACTATACCATACGATACCATACAATACAGTACTATACCATACAATACAGTAGGATACCAATACAATACCATACGATACCATACAATATGATACCATACAATACCATACAATACAATACAGTATGATACCATACAATACCATACAATACAGTACAATACCATACAATACCATACAATACCATACAATACAGTACAATACCATACAATACAGTACGATACCATACAATACAGTACGATAGCATACGATACCATACAATACAGTATGATAACATACAATACAGTACGATACAATACAATACACTACGATACCATACAATACAGTACTATACCGTACAATTCAATACAGTACTATACCATACGATACCATACAATAAAGTACTATACCGTACAATACAATACAGTACTATACCATACGATACCATACAATACAGTATGATAACATACAATACAGTACGATACAATACAATACACTACGATACCATACAATACAGTACTATACCGTACAATACAATACAGTACTATACCATACGATACCATACAATACAATACGATACCGTACAATACAATACAATTCAGTACGATACCATACAATACAGTACTATACCATACAATACAATACAGTACTATACTGTACAATACAATACAGTACTATACCATACGATACCATACAATACAATATAGTACGATACCATACAATACAATACAGTACGATACGATACCATACAGTACAATACAGTACGATGCCATACAATACAATACAGTACGATACCATACGATACCATTCAATACAATACAGTACGATACAATACAATACAATACAGTACTATACCATACAATACAATACAGTACTATACCATATGATACCATACAATACCATACAATACAATTCAGTACGATACCATACAATACAGTAGGATGCCATACAATACAATACGATACCGTACAATACAATACAGTACGATGCCGTACAATTCAGTACGATACCATACAGTACGATGCCATACAATACAATACAGTGAGATGCCATACAATACCATACAATACAATATAGTACGATACCATACAATACCATACAGTGAGATGCCATACAATACCATACAATACAATATAGTACGATACCATACAATACCATACAGTGAGATGCCATACAATACCATACAATACAATATAGTACGATACCATTCAATACAATACAGTACAATACAATACAATACAGTACGATACGATACCATACAGTACGATACGATACCATACAATACAATACAGTACGATGCCATACAATACAATACAGTACGATACCATACGATACCATTCAATACAATACAGTACGATACAATACAATACAGTACGATACGATACCATACAATACAGTACGATACCATACAATACAATACAGTACGATACCACATGATACCATACAATACAATACAGTACGATACCATACAATACAATACAATACAGTACGATGCCATACGATACCATACAGTACGATGCCATACAATACAGTACGATACCATACAATACAATACAGTACGATACCATACAATTCAGTACGATACAATACAGTAAGATGCCATACAATACAGTACGATACCATACAATACAATACAGTACGATGCTATACAATACAATACAGTACGATACCATACAATACAGTACGATACCAAACAGAACAGTACGATACCAAACAGAACAGTACGATACCATACAATACAATACAATACAATACGATACAATACAATACCATACAGTACAGTACGATACCATACAATACAGTACGATACCATACAATACAATACAGTACGATACCATACAATACCATACAATACAGTACTATACCATACAATACCATACAATACAGTACTATACCATACAATACCATACAATACCATACAATACAGTACTATACCATACAATACCATACAATACAGTACTATACCATACAATACCATACAATACAGTTCGATACCATACGATACAGTACGATACCAAACAGTACAGTACGATACCAAACAGTACAGTACGATACCAAACAGTACAGTATGATACGGGACGCAGTACGATGCAACATGATAGTTTCAAGTTTTATTAGTCATATGTACAGGATACACATGGTATACATCGTCCAATGAAATGCTTCCTTGTAGGTTCCTTAAAGAACAATGCAACAACAATAATGAATAATTAAAGATAAGAACAGGAACATAAAGTATATGTCTCAGTAGAATAGAATAAACATTTTAGCTTAATTATAATATAAGAAGGCACAATGTATAGTACAATATTTACATGTGAAGGTTGAGGGAAATGTGTTTAAATTGTGGAGTATTTATCATTCATAATAAGAGTCTAGTAGCAGCAGTTGTGATGTGTGGGTTGTGTGTGTGTGTGTGTGTGTGTGTGTGTGTGTGTGTGTGTGTGTGTGTGTGTGTGTGTGTGTGTGTGTGTGTGTGTGTGTGTGTGTGTGTGTGTGTGTGTGTGTGTGTGTGTGTGTGTGTGTGTGTGTGTGTGTGTGTGTCAAATCGAATCAAATCTAATTGTATTTGTTACACTACAAGATGTGTAGACCTTATCGTGAAATGCTTACTTACAAGCCTTTAACCAACAATGCTGTTCAAGAAATAGAGTTAAGAAAATATTTACGAAATAAACTAAAAGTAAAAAAATTAAATACAAGTAACCCAGTAAAATAACAATGTGGAGGCTATATATGGGGTATTACGGTACAGAGTCAATGTGGAGGCTATATACAGGGTATTACGGTACAGAGTCAATGTGGAGGCTATATACGGGGTATTACGGTACAGAGTCAATGTGGAGGCTATATACGGGGTATTACGGTACAGAGTCAATGTGGAGGCTATATACAGGGAGTACTGGTACAGAGTCAATGTGGAGGCTATATATGGGGTATTACAGTACAGAGTCAATGTGGAGGCTATATACAGGGTATTACGGTACAGAGTCAATGTGGAGGCTATATACAGGGAGTACTGGTACAGAGTCAATGTGGAGGCTATATACGGGGTATTACGGTACAGAGTCAATGTGGAGGCTATATACAGGGTATTACGGTACAGAGTCAATGTGGAAGCTATATACAGGGTGTTACGGTACAGAGTCAATGTGGAGGCTATATACAGGGTATTACGGTACAGAGTCAATGTGGAGGCTATATACAGGGTATTACGGTACAGAGTCAATGTGGAGGCTAAATACAGGGTGTTACGGTACAGAGTCAATGTGGAGGCTATATACAGGGTATTATGGTACAGAGTCAATGTGGAGGCTATATACAGGGAGTACTGGTACAGAGTCAATGTGGAGGCTATAGAACCTGTCTCTGAGCCTGTTGCTATCAGACCTCATGCCCGACGGTAAGGGACTGAACAGTTCCGTGGCTGGGGTGTGTGGGGGTCCTTGATGATGCGGCTGGCCTTCCTCAGGCACCGCTTTGAATAGACGTCCCGGGTGGGTGGGGTCCCAGTGATGTACTGGGCCAACTGGTGGACCTTTCGGTCGTGGACAGAGCAATTCCCGTACCAGGCCGTGATGCAACCAGCCGTATTTAGGAATTTTTTAGGTATTTAGGAAGTAGAGACGCTGTTGTGCCCTCTTGACCAGAGTGGTGGAGGTGTTGGTCCATGTTAAGTCTTCGGTGATGTGGACGCAGAGGAACTGACTCTCTACTGCAGTCCTGTTGATGTGGATGGTGAGGACCTGACTCTCTACTGCAGTCCTGTTGATGTGGATGGTGAGGAACTGACTCTCTCTACTGCAGTCCTGTTGATGTGGATGGTGAGGAACTGACTCTCTCTACTGCAGTCCTGTTGATGTGGATGGTGAGGAACTGACTCTCTCTACTGCAGTCCTGTTGATGTGGATGGAGGTGTTGGTCCATGTTAAGTCCTCGGTGATGAGGATGGTGAGGAACTGACTCTCTCTACTGCAGTCCTGTTGATGTGGATGGTGAGGAACTGACTCTCTCTACTGCAGTCCTGTTGATGTGGATGGAGGTGTTGGTCCATGTTAAGTTCTCTGTGATGTGGACGCTGAGGAAATGACTCTCTCTGCTGGAAGTGTTGTTCCCAATCCTCACAGCCTGTGGTCGGCCCGTCAGGAAGTCCACGATCCAGTTGCAGAGGGTGGTGTCCAGACCCAAGGGCTCTGAGCTTGGTGTCGAGTTTGGAGGGAACAATAGTGTTGAATTGTAGTCAATGAACAGTATTTTCACATAGGCGTTCCTCTTGTCCAGATGTGTTACGCCCGTGTGAGTAGCGATGGAAATAACATCTTCCGTGGTTCTGTTGGAGTGCGTCCAGCGTGCCTGGCATGTGGGCCATGACCTGAACTGGCGGGCATGTCACCTTAGTTTTTATTGGGCACTGGGATGATGGTGGTCTCCTTGAAGTAGGTGGGGACTACAGCGAAACAGGGACAAGTTAAAGATGTCCGAGAAGACGCCCGCCAGTTGGTCAGCACACACCCTGAGGACGCGACCAGGGATTCCATCAGTGCTGGTGGTTTTGTGAGTCTGCACTCTTTTTTTTTTTTTGAGTTTTCCTCACACCAGCCTCGGAGAATGAAAGCACCTGGTCGTCCAGAGCAGTGAAATTCTTCCTGGATGGCTCGGTATTGTCTACCTCAAAGCGAGCATAGAGTGTTTTGTGCTCGTCTGGGACGGAGGCTTCAGTGGGAACCACACCACTGGATTTGCCTATGTATTCTGTGATAGTCTGTAGTCCTTGCCACATCCGAGTCGAAATTGTCGAACATCAATTCAAGTTTGAGTCTCTATTGTCTTTTGAGTCCCTAATGGATTTACGGACCACGTACCTGCTTGCCCTGTACGCGTGGTGTGTCACCGAGTCATCGGGGTTCATTCTGCTGACAGTGAATGCTCTCAGCATGGTACGGATATCTCCGTTCGTCCAGGGTTTTTGGTTGGGGTACGTCCAGATTGTTATTGTGGGTACATGAAGAATGTGACCGAAGATGTATATTCACTCAATATTGATGGATGCAATACAATACAATACAATATTGAAAGACTTTGAAAACATATTTCATACTGGAATTCTTGTTATCTATCTTTTACGTTAATTTCTTTTAATAATTTTGTCTTTTTCCCTTTTTCTCAGATTGCAAAAGACTTGATTTTAAAGTGAGTGAGTCTTATTTTTAATCTGGTACTGATAATAAGTAACTCATAATAAATAACTAATAAGACGTAACTAATAATGAGTAACTAATAAGAAGTACGATTTGTTAGAAGTTTGGAACGGTTTGGGACATTCTACTGATCAATACTTTGCAGTCTTTCTATTTTGTTTCTGTCTCATTCAAACTCTCTGTCTGTCCCACATTCTGTCTATCCTTCTCTCTGTCCTTCTCTCTGTGTTTGTGCTGCCTCATTTATATCCCCATCTCCTTGCCAGGGTGAATGTGGCGTCCAGTACCTGCATCGTGGAGACCCTGGAGCCTGGTTATGAGAACATGGACCACTACAGAGTCAACTTCAACGCAGAGAAGAGGGCTCTGTACAAGTTGGACTTCATCAAAGGTACCGTGGCTGCTTCTGACCTATCATTATTTTCCCTATATAGAGCACCACTATCTTTTAGGCAGAGCCCCAGTGGCCATCAGTGTGTTCTACTGATGTTCTGTGTGGATACTCCACATCAGCAGTAGAGAAGACACACCTAACCTGTTTTATTGTCTCTGTTCATTGTAGAGGAGGAGGAGGGAGAGGAGGTTCCTGAGGAGGCAGAACCGGAACCAGAATGTGAACCAGTTCTGGACTTAGAACCGGAGGCCGTTCTGGAACCAGCAACAGTTCATGAACCAATGGCACTGCCAGTACTGGTGCAAGAACGAGAGCCAGAATCAGTACCACAGCCAGTGCTAGAGGAAGAACTACAGACAGAACCAGAGCAGGTGCCAGTGACAAAGCGACAGCTAGTTCCAGAACATGGGACAGTTCTAGAACCAGTAGCATTTCCAGAACATGTGACAGTTCTAGAGCCGCTGGAAGTTCTAGAACCAGAGTCAGCATCCAGTCAGGTCCTGGATGCAGAGCCTGTGTTGGAGCTGAAGACAGTGGGAGAGTGTTGGGGACTGAAGGACCCAGCAGAGCTGACAGAAGAGGTCAGGGATCAAGCAGAGGGGTATGATGCAGACCTGCAGAAGGAGGAGTTCTGTGACCAACGGGGCTTAAATACACAACAGGTATAGTACGCTATACATGACATGTATTTCCTCGCCAATTGGAGAAGAAAAAAAAGTAATTGCTACATGTTATGTTACATACATGAATTAATTTCAGACATGTTATGAGAATATGAATAATAATACAGAAAAGTGAGAACAAAGGACTTAATTGTATTGTTGCCTTAATTAACCATTTCTCTCTTTGAGAGAGACAACAGAGTAGAGTCACGGTGTCCAGACAGACAACAGAGTAGAGTCACGGTGTCCAGACAGACAACAGAGTAAAGAGTCAGTGTCCAGACAGACAACAGAGTAAAGAGTCAGTGTCCAGACAGACAAGAGTAAAGAGTCAGTGTCCAGACAGACAACAGAGTAAAGAGTCAGTGTCCAGACAGACAACAGAGTAAAGAGTCAGTGTCCAGACAGACAACAGAGTAAAGAGTCAGTGTCCAGACAGACAACAGAGTAAAGAGTCAGTGTCCAGACAGACAAGAGTAAAGAGTCAGTGTCCAGACAGACAACAGAGTAAAGAGTCAGTGTCCAGACAGACAACAGAGTAAAGAGTCAGTGTCCAGACAGACAACAGAGTAGAGTCACGGTGTCCAGACAGACAACAGAGTAAAGAGTCAGTGTCCAGACAGACAACAGAGTAAAGAGTCAGTGTCCAGACAGACAACAGAGTAGAGTCACGGTGTCCAGACAGACAACAGAGTAAAGAGTCAGTGTCCAGACAGACAACAGAGTAAAGAGTCAGTGTCCAGACAGACAAGAGTAAAGAGTCAGTGTCCAGACAGACAACAGAGTAAAGAGTCAGTGTCCAGACAGACAAGAGTAAAGAGTCAGTGTCCAGACAGACAACAGAGTAAAGAGTCAGTGTCCAGACAGACAAGAGTAAAGAGTCAGTGTCCAGACAGACAACAGAGTAAAGAGTCAGTGTCCAGACAGACAAGAGTAAAGAGTCAGTGTCCAGACAGACAACAGAGTAAAGAGTCAGTGTCCAGACAGACAAGAGTAAAGAGTCAGTGTCCAGACAGACAACAGAGTAAAGAGTCAGTGTCCAGACAGACAAGAGTAAAGAGTCAGTGTCCAGACAGACAACAGAGTAAAGAGTCAGTGTCCAGACAGACAACAGAGTAAAGAGTCAGTGTCCAGACAGACAACAGAGTAAAGAGTCAGTGTCCAGACAGACAAGAGTAAAGAGTCAGTGTCCAGACAGACAAGAGTAAAGAGTCAGTGTCCAGACAGACAACAGAGTAGAGAGTCAGTGTCCAGACAGACAACAGAGTAAAGAGTCAGTGTCCAGACAGACAACAGAGTAAAGAGTCAGTGTCCAGACAGACAAGAGTAAAGAGTCAGTGTCCAGACAGACAAGAGTAAAGAGTCAGTGTCCAGACAGACAACAGAGTAAAGAGTCAGTGTCCCCACAGACAAACAGAGTAAAGAGTCAGAGTCCAGTCTCTACTCCAACCCCTGCCCCAGCCTCTACTCCAACCCCTGTCTCAGCCACAGCCTCTACTCCAGCCCCAGCCTCAATTCCAACCCCAGCCTCAATTCCAACCCCAGGCTCTACTCCAACCACAGCCCCAGACTCTACTCCAGCCCTAGCCTCTACTCCAACCCCTAGCCTCTACTCCCTCCCCAACCCCAGCCTCTACTCCAACCCCTGCCCCTGTCTCTACTCCAACCCCAGCCTCTACTCCAACCCCAATACCAGCCTCTACTCCAACCCCAGGCTCTACTCCAACCCCCGCCCCAGGCTCTACTCCAACTTAAATAATAATAATATAATATATGCCATTTAGCAGACGCTTTTATCCAAAGCGACTTACAGTCATGTGTGCATACATTCTACGTATGGGTGGTCCCGGGGATCGAACCCACTACCCTGGCGTTACAAGCGCCATGCTCTACCAACTGAGCGCCCAGGCTCGACCACCCCAGTATCCCCCTACCCCAGTATCCCCCTATCTTGCCCCAACCCAGACCTCTGTGGATGTGTAGCCCTGTCCAGAGCCGGCAGGTATTGGGAGGCTTCGTGGAGGGGGACGCCCATGGGTTTGTGTCCTTGGTTGGGCTGGGGGAGAGAGCTGCAACCAGGGGGGTATGGCCCCCAACTCCACACCAACTCAACCATGATAACCAATCACAAACCACCAGCTCCACATCCACCTCTTCCTCACCCTCCTCTTCCTCACCCAGTCAGTCCTCCAGTCAACATGGCCGTCACTGCCTCCACTCTGTCACCTGTATGGAGGGTTTCTGATAGCTTTGACCCTGTGTTGTGAATGGCCCCCTGTGTTGTGAATGGCCCCCCATATTGTGAATGGCCCCCTGTGTTGTGAATGGCCCCCCGTGTTGTGAATGGTCCCTGTGTTGTGAATGGCCCCCCATATTGTGAATGGCCCCCTGTGTTGTGAATGGTCCCTGTGTTGTGAATGGCCCCCCATATTGTGAATGGCCCCCCGTGTTGTGAATGGTCCCTGTGTTGTGAATGGCCCCCCATATTGTGAATGGCCCCCTGTGTTGCGAATGGTCCCTGTGTTGTGAATGGCCCCCTGTGTTGTGAATGCCCCCCGTGTTGTGAATGGCCCCCATATTGTGAATGGCCCCCTGTGTTGTGAATGGTCCCTGTGTTGTGAATGGCCCCCGTATTGTGAATGGCCCCCGTGTTGTGAATGGCCCCCATATTGTGAATGGCCCCCTTTGTTGTGAATGGCCCCCGTGTTGTGAATGGCCCCCTGTGTTGTGAATGGTCCTCTGTGTTGTGAATGGTCCCCGTGTTGTGAATGGCCCCCTGTGTTGTGAATGGCCCTCTGTGTTGTGAATGGTCCCCGTGTTGTGAATGGCCCCCTGTGTTGTGAATGGCCCCCTGTGTTGTGAATGGCCCCCCGTATTGTGAATGGCCTCCTGTATTGTGAATGGCCTCCTGTGTTGTGAATGGCTCCCTGTGTTGTGAATGGCCCCCTGTGTTGTGAATGGTCCCCGTGTTGTGAATGGCCCCCTGTGTTGTGAATGGCCCCCTGTGTTGTGAATGGCCCCCTGTGTTGTGAATGGCCCCCTGTGTTGTGAATGGCCCCCCGTATTGTGAATGGCCTCCTGTATTGTGAATGGCCTCCTGTGTTGTGAATGGCTCCCTGTGTTGTGAATGGCCCCCTGTGTTGTGAACGGTCCCCGTGTTGTGAATGGCCCCCTGTGTTGTGAATGGCCCCCTGTGTTGTGAATGGCTCCCTGTGTTGTGAATGGCCCCCTGTGTTGTGAACGGTCCCCGTGTTGTGAATGGCCCCCTGTGTTGTGAATGGCCCCGTGTTGTGAATGGCCCCCTGTGTTGTGAATGGCCCCCTGTGTTGTGAATGGTCCTTCCAACCCCACTGCACTTCTGTCATTGTCAGTCTTTTTCTTCAATTTTGTATAATTTTCTACCCTTTTCTTTCATAATTTCCATCTCTCCATCCATCTCTCTCTCCCTATAGGCTGTCACGCTCTTCTTCTTCATCCTGGCTCTGGTGATCATGCTCCAGACTGTGTGGGCCCACATCAAGAGCCTTTCTTTTATATAGCAGAGAACAGCAGCAGGATTCACACTTCAACCCGGTTGATAATACTAAGGTACTGGTCTGGTGTAGCACGGAGGGGTGACTAGGCAGGGTATTCAGTTTAGGAGGTGCTTACCTGGGATCAGTTTTGGTATTTTGGATAATAATGAATAAGATGATCTGATTATCTGGACCTGATCCTAGATCAGCACTCCTATTCTAGGACACTGTATGAATAACTACCGTCACATCATGTCCCTGGGATGTTCGGGGATGTTTGGGGATGTTCAGGGATGTTGGCGATGGGTATTTCTTCTGGGAAAGAAAGAAATACAATTGGTCCGGGAGTTTTATCTGCGAATATTGACTGTTTAGCATGGAACTGAGGAAAAATTGACAGGCAATCCTTAACAATTAAAGGCTTGGAATCATCGTTTTGTGGTCAACAAACTGATGTTTTTAGTGGCTGTTTGACTTGCAATCTGAACTAGATGTTTCTACCTGCAGATGGCAATCATTGGTTTGTCTTTCTAAGATGAGAAGTATTTGGGCTGCTGCAAGGCTTTTAGTGTTGGTTGTGACTACTTGCAATGTCGATCCGATGCATGTTGATGACGTCATCAGATTTGTTTTGTTTTCTGTTGTCTTGGTTACCATCTGACTGAGGAAACAAAAAGTAAAGCAGCGGGTCTTTCAGCGAGAGAGAAGTTTCATGATACTCCCTCCACTTGGTTATCCATCTCTGTTTACCTCCCCTCCTCTTCTTAGGGTCTAAGCCCTTCGGTCGGGACCACAGGAACGGGAGAGGAGGGATGGGAGCAGGGCGTTGACGCACATTTTAGCCCCCCAACAGCACTACTAATGATGCCACCTAGTGGCTATAGAGGGGCATGACAGGCAGTCAGTCTGGTGGGTGGCTGCTGGCGCTGGTAGGAATGTAAGACTAAGACAGGATGTAATGGAGGACCATATTTGTGTCATGTTGTTTTGTGAGAAGAATCCCACTCAAAACCTAATCGTACAAAATAAAATAAAACATTATATAATGGTGCATTCTGCTCTAGTATGTCGTCACAGTTGAGTTGCTGCCGCTATCTCGTAACTATGGTTCCCATATGGTCCAAGTCCCAACCCTCTTTTGTTATCTATGGTTCCCATATGGTCCAAGTCCCCAACCCTCTTCTATTATAAATGGTTCCCTTATGGTCCAGGTCCCCAACCCTCTTCTATTATAAATGGTTCCCTTATGGTCCAGGTCCCCAACCCTCTTCTATTATCTATGGTTCCCATATGGTCCAAGTCCCCAACCCTCTTCTATTATCTATGGTTCCCTTATGGTCCCAAGTCCCAACCCTCTTCTATTATCTATGCTTCCCATATGGTTCAAGTTATATAACTGTGAAGACATACTAGACCAGAATGCACCATTATATAACTTGGACCATATGGGAACCATAGTTACTAGATAGCGGTAGCAACTCAACTGTGAAGACATACTAGACCAGAATGCACCATTGAGTTGCTATCTCGTAACTATGGTTCCCATATGGTCCAAGTCCCAACCCTCTTTTTGTTATCTATGGTTCCCATATGGTCCAAGTCCCAACCCTCTTCTATTATCTCAGCCCAACTGGAAGCTTGTGGTCAAGGACTTGTGATGCTGTCTTGTGCTCTCACAAAAACTGTCCCTTTTTGAGTGTTTTTTTGCAGCTTGTTCCCGTCGCTAGCTACAGCGAACTGAAAAGAGGAGCGACCCGGGGATGTGTGTGCTTTGGGGACCTTTAACAGAATGTGACTGGCAGAACGGGTGTTGTATGTGGAGGATGAGGGCCGCAGTAGATATCTCAGATAGGGGGAGTGAGGCCTAAGAGGGTTTTATAAATAAACATCAACCAGTGGGTCTTGTGACGGGTATAAAGAGATGACCAGTTTACAGAGTGCAGTGATGTGTCCTATAAGGAGCATTGGTGGAAAATCTGATGACCGAATGGTAAAGAACATCTAGCCGCTCGAGAGCACCCTTACCTGCTGATCTATAAATGATGTATCCATAATCTAGCATGGTAGGATGGTCATTTGAATCAGGGTTAGTTTGGCAGCTGGGGTGAAAGAGGAGCGATTACGATAGAGGAAACCAAGTCTAGATTTAACTTTACCCTGCGGCTTTGATATGTGCTGAGAGAAGGACAGTGTACCGTCTAGCCATACTCCCAAGTACTTGTATGAGGTGACTACCTCATGTTCTAAACCCTCAGAGGTAGTAATAACACCTGTGGGGAGAGGGGCATTCTTCTTACCAAACCACATTACCTTTGTTTTTGCAGGTGTTCAGAACAAGGTTCAGGGTAGAGAAAGCTTGTGGACACTAAGAAAGCTTTGTCGAAGAGCATTTAACACAAAATCCGGGGAGGGGCCAGCTGAGCATGAGACTGTATCGTCTGCATATACATGGAGGAGAGAGCTTCCGACTGCCTGAGCTATGTTGTTGATGTAAATTCAGAAGAGCGTGGGGCTTAGGATCGAGCCTTGGGGGTGTTCCCTTGGTGACAGGCAGTGGCTGAGACAGCAGATGTTCTGACTTAATACACTGCACTCTTTGAGAGAGGTAGTTAGCAAACCAGGCCAAAGACCTCTCAGAGACACTAATACTCCTTAGCCGGCCCACAAGAATGGAATGGTCTACCGTATCAAAAGCTTTAGCCAAGTCAATAAAAATAGCAGCACAATATTGCTTAGAATCAAGGGAAATGGTGACATCATTGAGGACCTTTAAGGTTGCAGTGACACATCCATAACCTGAGCGGAAACCAGATTGCAGACCAGAGAGAATACTGTAGACATCAAGAAAGCCAGTCAGTTGATTATTGACAAGTTTTTCCAACAAAACTTGAACGATTCCATGTAAGCATCTCTCTGTGTTTCCATATAATGCATTCTTGGTGTGCTCTCTTGAATAGCCTACGTGACCTTCTCAGTAGCTTATTGGCCTAAACAGATGAGGCTTTCTTATCTGTAGTACCTTGCATTTGAAGGCATCTGTCCATCTCCTTTCTCTGTCCAGATTGAGCCTTGGCCAGAGAACCCCACACCACAGGCAGGTGGTCCCTCCTCCCACTCCTCCCCCCTCCTCTCCTTCCTCCAATGAGACCCCTCGTCTCAGCTTCTCTTCCTCCTGTCTCAACACTCTCTCTAAGAAGAAGAAATGAAGAAGAGATTGTCTGTACCACCGAGGGCCTGTCTGAATCATCATGGCTACAGAGGGCCTGTCTGATCCATAATGGCTACCGAGGGCCTGTCTGATCCATCATGGCTACAGAGGGCCTGTCTGATCCATCATGGCTACAGAGGGCCTGTCTGATCCATCATGGCTACAGAGGGCCTGTCTGATCCATCATGGCTACTGAGGGCCTGTCTGATCCATAATGGCTACCGAGGGCCTGTCTGATCCATCATGGCTACAGAGGGCCTGTCTGATCCATCATGGTTGCTGAGGGCCTGTCTGATCCATCATGGTTACAGAGGGCCTGTCTGATCCATCATGGTTACAGAGGGCCTGTCTGATCCATCATGGCTACAGAGGGCCTGTTTGATCCATCATGGCTACAGAGGGCCTGTTTGATCCATCATGGTTACAGAGGGCCTGTTTGATCCATCATGGTTACAGAGGGCCTGTTTGATCCATCATTGAGGGGACAGGCCAGACAGAGACAAGGCCAAGATGGTTGAAATGTCAATGATGTCAAATTCTTCTCATTAAATTATTTTTAACGTCAAGAGCCGAGAGCTGAACGTGTTTTCCCAGGCACACAGAGAAAAGCATACTCAATATTCACCGACCATTTTGCAGGTCTTAAATCTGGTACGTACTGTAAGTTATTGTGCTCATGTACAGTATGTGTTTGGGTAGATACGATTAAATATATCTTATTATCATGTGATGCATGAAGGGTCTAGCCAGTGTGTGTGTTATCTGTTGGGAAATTGTCTTTAGCATATCTAGTTTTGTTGTTCTGGCGTTGCATCGATGCATGATAAGTTGTCATTTTCACTCTACTTGTTAATCATTACATTACATTTAAGTCATTTAGCAGACGCTCTTATCCCATGTATACAGAAATGATTCACATGACTTTTTCCACATTTTGTTGTGCTACAGCTTGAATTTTAAATGATTATATTGCAATTATTTTTTTTTTGGGGGTCACTGTCCTACACACAATACCACATAATGTCAAAGTGGAATTGCGTTTTTAGACATTTTTACAAATGAATTAAAAATGAAAAGTTGAAATGTCTTAAGTGGATAAGTATTCAACCCCTTTTGTTATGGCAAGTCTCAATTCAAGAGTACAAGTTCAGGAGAACACGTTCCCTTAACAAGTCACATAATAAGTTGCATGGACTCACTCTGTGTGCAACAATAGTGTTTAATATGATTTTGGAATGACGACCTCGTCTCTGTACCCCCACACATACAATTATCTGTAAGGTCCCTCAGTCGAACAGTGAATTTCAAACACAGATTCAACCACAAAGACCAGGGAGGTATTCCAATGCCTCACAAAGCAGAACACCTATTGGTAGATGGGTAAAAAATTAAATAAAAAGCGGACATTGAATATCCCTTTGAGTACGGTGAAGTTATTAATTATACTTTAGATGGTGTATCAATACACCCAGTCACTACAAAGACACTCAGTTGCCAGAGAGGAAGGAAACCACTCAGGGATTTCACCATGAGGCCAAAGGTGACAATAAACAGTTAGAGTGTAATGGCTGTGATAGGAGAAAACTGAGAATGGATCAACAACATTGTAGTTACTCCACAATATTAACCAAATTAACAGAGTGAAAAGAAGGATGTCTTGAACAGTCAAAATATTCCAAAACATGCATCCTGTTTGACAAAAGGCAAGAAAGTAATACTGTAAAAATTGTGGCAAAGCAATTAACTTTTTGTCCTGAATACCACGCGTTATGAGTACCACTCTCCATATTGTCAAGCGTATTGGTTGCTGCATTATGTTATGGGTATGCTTATAATTGTTAAGGACTGGCCTCTGATTACAATGAAGATCAAGACATGCCACTCTGTTCTGGG
The DNA here is from genome assembly GCF_021184085.1 of Oncorhynchus gorbuscha. Classification (NCBI taxonomy): domain Eukaryota; kingdom Metazoa; phylum Chordata; class Actinopteri; order Salmoniformes; family Salmonidae; genus Oncorhynchus; species Oncorhynchus gorbuscha. The sequence continues at coordinate 178,767 of NW_025745677.1, read as the reverse complement.
CCAGTTGCAGCTTAACTAGGTCTTTCCTTGCAGCCCACGACTGGACAATAATCAAGATGAGATAAAACTAGAACCTGCAGGACTGGCTTTTTGGAGTGTGGTGTCACAAAAAGCAGAGCATCTCTTTATTACAGCCAGACCTCTCCCCATCTTTACAACCATTGAATCTATATCTTTTGACCATGACAGATTACAATCTAAGGTAACGCCAAGTCATTTTATTCTCAACTTGTTCAACCGCCACAGCATTCACAACCAGATTCTGCTGAAGTCTAAAACCACCCATTCCGAAACAAACTGTAACTCTTTGTTAAGAGTTTCAGTGACTTCATTAGCTGTGGTTACTGAGGTGTATATGATTGAATCATCAGCTTACATGGACACAAATGCTTTGTTAAATGCCAGTGGCAGGTCATTGGTAAAAGAGTAGAGGGCCTTGAGAGCTGCCCTGCGGTACACCGCTCTCTACATGTTTGACATTAGAGAAGCTTCCATTAAAGAAAAACCTTTGAGTTCTATTAGATAGATAGCTCTATATCCACGATATGGGAGACATGTTTTTTCAACAAAAGGTTATGGTCAATAATATCAAAGGCTGCACTGAAATCTAACAGTACAGCTCCCACAAACTTCTTATCAATTTCTTTCAACCAATCATCAGTCATATGTGTTAGCGCAGTGCATGTTGAGTGCCCTTCTCTATCAGCAAGCTGAAAATCTGTTGTTAATTTGTTTACAGAGAAATAGCATTGCATTTGTTTTCCAAAAGTTTGCTAAGAGCTTTTACTGCTCTTGGGTAGTGGAATGACTTTTGGCTTCCCTCCAGGCCTGAGGACAAAACTTTCCTCTAGGCTCAGATTAAAAATATGACAGATAGGAGTGGCTACAGAGTCAGCTACCATCCTCAGTAGCTTTTCATCTAAATTGTCAATGTGGTTTGCCATTATTGATCGATAACTATTTTTCCACTTCTCCCACACTAAGTTACATCTACTTGAAAATCTATGGCAAGACCTGAATACTATCAATTATCAAGAACCAATTTGACGGAACTTGAAGAATTTTGAAAAGAATAATGGGAAAATGTTGCAAAATCCAGATGTAGAAAGCTCTTAGAGACTTACCCAGAAAGACTCACAGCTGCAATCACTCTTAGATATTTACCCAGACAGACTCACAGCTGTAATCGCTGCCAAAGTCGTTTCTGAAAAGTATTGACTCAGGGTTGTGAATACTTACAGTGCATTCGGAGAGTATTCAGACCCCTTCACTTTTTCCACATTTTGTTATATTACAGCTTTATTCTAAAATGGATTGAATACTTTTCCCCTGCTCAATCTACACACAATACCCCATAATGACATCACAATACCCCATAATGACATCACAATACCCCATAATGACATCACAATACCCCATAATGACAAAAGAATCATAAAACACGGGACGAGATGTTAAAAACTGTCCATTGTGCCAATAGATGGAATGCACTCACATGAGATTTGCCGTGATGTTGACAGAGTGGCATGGGAGGTTTATTTCTTAGACTGGGGGTAAGATGTCAATTTTGGGACACATCCTCAGTAGTGTGCCTTCGAATCAGTAGGTGTTTCGGCCTTTAATCACTAAACACCCTCATCAAAGGTGGCCAGCTAAAGGGTAATCAAGCCTTAGCTTGTGTCCCATGCCCAATTAAGATGTCCCACGGGACTATGCAAGGCAGGGGCGTCCTCTTCCCTGAGCCAGCCATACAGCTGACCGCATACCTCATATGCCCTCCTCAAGTTGGAGGGATCTGAATTGGGTTCTCAGGTGGGGGTGGGGGGTCATGAAGTTATAGCCCAGCAAGGGTCCTTCCGTTTGATCCAGATCCACTGGCTGCCTCTTTCAGCTGCTTGAGAAACTGCTCTGACGGTCTGCCGCAGAACCTGTCCATGGATTCCAAGTTCTTTCAGCAACCTGATGATGGAAGAAGCCACGAATCCTCTGCATCCCACTTCAACTGGCCAGACCTTTGCATTCCAGCCACGCTGAGTTGCGTCTGCTGCCAACTCTGTGTAATGCAGTTTCTTACGCTCGTAGGCCTCTTCAACAGAGTTTTTCCCACGGGACTGTGAGCTCTATGATGTACACAGCCTTTCGTGAAGGGGACCAGAGTACCATGTCTGGCCTAAGGTTGGTAGAAGCAATCTCAGGTGGAAAAATGAGTTGCTGGCCAATATCGACAAGCATCTTCCAGTCCCGGGCCATGGCTAGGTGTCCAATTTCTGGCTTTGTTTACAGGATACTTGAGCCTTTTCTGTCCCTCCCGGATGAATGTTGTTGTTTTGACGGGATTGCTTGTTTTTGGAGGTAATGAATTGGTTGCACTCCTCTTGGTCTCAAGTGCTGCAGCCAGGCTCTTGAGGACCTGATTGTGCCTCCAGGTGTAGCGGCCTTGTGAGAGGCTGGTCTTGCAACCTGTCATTATATGCCTGAGAGTCGCTGGAGCTGGGCAGAGGGGGCAGGTTGAGTCCTCGCCATACCATTGATGTAGATTTTTTGGTGATGGAAGCACATCATAAACAGCTCTTATGATGAAGCTGATGTTGCTTGCCTCCATTTGCCAAAGCTCACTCCAGTTGATCTTTCTCCTCTCCAGGCCTTCCCACCGCGTCCATTGCCCTTCTTTAGCAAGAGAGACAGCCTTTGCACTTTTTGCAGTCTCCTCCTGTCTGCGCACCTCCTCGACCACCAGCTTCCTGCGTTCAGATGTTGTTGCCTTATGGAACGTTGGTTTGCTTGCTGCCAGGCCAAAGCCTCCTCTTCCATGCTGGATATTCCCCACAATGTCTTGGTGTCTCAGGGCTGATGTTGCTTGCTGCACAGCCTTGGATGATGTCCATTTCCGTCCAGTTTGTAGGGGAGGTGCAGCCTTGCTAATGGTCTGGTCTTTGGAGTCCTTCAATGTCATCTGAAGTCTTACTTTAGAGCACTTGTACTCCTCCGTTAGACTTGTAAGAGGTAGTTCAAGGACCCCTTTGCCATAGAGGCCGATGTTACTCAGGCATCGTGGGACACCCAGCCATTTCTTCACGTATGAGGTAATGGTTCGCTCCATCTTCTCCACTGTTGTTATTGGGACCTCATAGACGGTGAGTGGCCACATTACCCGGGGAGAAGTCCAAACTGTAGGCACCAAAGCTTGAGCCTCCCAGGCAGTAGGGAGGCTCAAAGTGAAAACATGTTTTTAGAAATGTTTGCATATTTATTTTTAACAATAAAAATCAAAAATACCTTATTCACATAAGTATTCAGACCCTTTGCTATGAGACTCGAAATTGAGGTGTATTCAGGTGCATCCTGTTTCCATTGATCATCCTTGAGATGTTTCTACAACTTGATTGGAGACCACCTGTGGTAAATTCAATCGACTGGACATGATTTGGAAAGGCACACACCTGGCCATATAAGGTCCCACAGTTGACAGCACATGTCAGAGCAAAAACCAAGCCATGAGGTCGAAGGAATTGTCCGTAGAGCTCCGAGACAGGATTGTGTCAAGGCACAGATCTGGGGAAGGGTACCAAAAAATGCCTGTATCATTGAAAGTCCCCAAAAACACAGTGGCCTCCATCATTCTTAAATGGAAGAAGTTTGGAACCACCAAGATACTTCCTAGAGCTGGCTGCAAGGCCAAACTGAGCAATCGGGGGAGAAGGGCCTTGGTCAGGGAGGTGATCAAGAACCCAATGGTCACTCTGACAGAGCTTTAGAGTTCCTCTGTGGAGCTAGAAGGACAACCATCTCTGCAGCACTCCACCAAGCAGACCTTTATGGTAGAGTGGCCAGACGGAAGCCACTCCTCAGTAAAAGGCACATGACAGCCTGCTTGTAGTTTGCCAAAAGGCACCTAAAGGACTCTCAGACCATGAGAAACAAGATTATCTGGTTTGATGAAACCAAGATTGAACTCTTTTGCTTCAATGTCAAGCGTCACATCTGGAGGAAACCTGACACCATCCCTACGGTGATGCATGGTGGTGGCAGCATCATGCTGTGGGGATGTTTTTCAGCGGCAGGGACTGGGAGACTAGTCAGGATCGAGGGAAAGATGAACGGAGCAGAGTACAGAGAGATCCTTGATGAAATCCTGAGTGCTCAGGAGCAGGTTATCAGACTGGGGAGAAGGTTCACCTTCCAACAGGACAACGACCCTAAACACAGCCAAGACAATGCAGGAGTGGCTTTGTGATATGTCTCTGGATGTCCTTGAGTGGCCCAGCTAGAGCCTAGAGACTTGAACCCGATCAACCAACTCTGGAGAGACCTGAAAATAGCTGTGCAGCAACACTCCCTGTCCAACCTGACAGAGCTTGAGAGGATCTGCAGAGAAGAATGGGAGAAACTCCCCAAATATAGGTCTGTCAAGCTTGTATCGTCATACCCAAGAAGACTCAAGGCTGTAATCGCTGCCAAAGGTGCTTCAATAAAGTACTGAGTAAAGGGTCTGAATACTTATGTAAGTGTGCTATTTCTGTATTAAAAATAAATAAATTGGGGTGATGAGGGTTTAAAAACTATTTCATCAGTTTAAGAACAAGTTTGTCGTGTAAAAAAATGTGGAAAAAGTCAAGGGGTCTGAATACTTTCCGAAGGCACTGTTTATATATATATAAACATTCATTCTCTGGACTCTGACATTGCTGGTCCTAATATTTATATATTTCTTAATTCCATTATTTTACTTTTATAGTTGTGTGTATTGTTGTAAATTGTTAGATATTACTGCACTGTTGGAGCTCAGAACACAAGCATGTCGCTACACCCGCAATAACATCTGGTAAGTATGCGCATGCGACCAATAAAACATTTGAATAGGATAAAAAGGTGGAAAAAAAGGGGGTTCCACTAGTTACCACAGCCACAAAGTCAGATTTGTCTCGAAAATAATAATTAAAACAAAAAAAGAAACTATTTGGTCTTAATTGTAGGTTTAAGTTTTGGCATAATGTTAGCAGTGTGATTAAAGTTATGGTTAGGTTTAAAATCAAATTCTAACAGAAAATAAATAGTTTAAATGGGCGGGGTTTATGACGTTACGTCCGTGTGACGAGCGGGGCAAGGTGACGCCTTGAAATACGTCATCCACAGGCGCCGGAAAAGGCGCAACCTGAGAGTTCATCATCGAGCTGATGTGGCTTTATTAACGGAGCGAGTATTACCTGTTCGTATCTGTGTCCCTCGACGAATGAGCTTGTTATTGTTGAGTGACTGTCACGCCACAGGTTTCGTTTGATTGAGTGGACGGCACTGCTAGCTAGTTAGCCACCAGCCTTTTCTAGCTAACGTCGTTCTCGCTTTGAGGCGCTCAAACACTCCGCTCATTCGACGCCATGGACCCCGTTGGTCAAGGTAACGTAAATTACTGACACTATTATTGTTGTTGAATTTAAGACATATTTGCCAGCTGGCCGTTGATTTTTTTTAGGGGAAAGTTATTACGAATTCCTGTTCATGATTGTACATAGGATATGAACGCAACTTGGGGGGGCCCGACGGCAACAACAAGCCGTTCTTCTGGAAATGTCATAGGAAGGGGAACGGAGGGCAGAGATCGAGTTACTGTTATTTAAATATCTTTGTTAATCATATTAGTTTAGTCCCTTTTTATCAATGATCTCTTTTAATGTTTTTATAGTTATGCGATTATTCAAGTAGCTTCTTTTTTTAAAAATCGCTCGTATCTTTTTTTTTTTGTTTTGTAAACAAAGGCTATTTTGCTTGATAGTTGGAAAACGTAAATGGCTAGACAAGAACGCAGCCAGGATGGTTGGTTAACTAGTTTGTTAGCTTGCCAGCTGATATGGTTCAATTGAGTGACACACCTTGGCTATGTTCCCAATGACCAACAAGGCAACAACAGTCCTCCTCAACATGTCCTTCTGTAGCTCAGTTGGTAGAGCATGGCGCTTGTAACGCCAGGGTAGTGGGTTCGATCCCCGGGACCACCCATACGTAAAATGTATGCACACATGACTGTAAGTCGCTTTGGATAAAAGCGTCTGCTAAATGGCATATATTATTATTATATTATTATTATTATTAACAGTGAACATGTCATACCCCACGAAAGATGTAGCGGCCATTGAGTTATAACGTGTGACACATTTTCAGTTGTGACCACAGATCTATTATGTTGACCAGAGATACTCAAGTGTCTCCTAATGGAAAATACATGTATTTAAAATAAAAAAATAAAAAGAGAGCCAGTTAGCCTGTGTGTACCAGTAGCATATACACTCTATACGCCACCTGCTGGAGAAGACGTATTTTGGGCCAAGTTATCACTGTCGCTTTGCATCTACCTCTCTGGTCTAACAAATTTTATTGAATTATTATAGCACCCGCCTTGGGTCAATCAGTGTAATTTTGTTAAATGCCGGCTCTCTATGGCAAGACTCAACAATCGCCCAAGTTTCTTCAAAATCGGGCCAGTGTTGATATTGGGGGGGCGGTGGCATTTAGCCTAGCTATCAAATTGTTTGATTAGCTAACGTTACATAATGTTAGTTTAGATGCATTTCCCTCTAAAGGCATCCATCCGTAGGTTCAGTTTGCTCCTAGCTGAGGAACGCTCAACTCTGTTCTCTTATCAGGCGGAGCTTCGTTTTTATTTGGTAGCTCCAACATTGTCCCCATCAGTTGACTCTTGTAATAATGTAAATTCTGGAAAAAGCTTGTGTACAACTGCGGTCCTTCCACGGGGATGCTGAAATACAAACAATCGCACTGAGACCGAGTAATAGAAATGGGGGATTTTGCGGTTGTATTCTATACCTTATTTTTTAATTAAAAGTAGTTGTTTTTTGTGCAGAAGGACAGGACAAACAGGCACATGTAAGCGTTTTCATAATCAACGTATTTTTATTTTTTACGTTTTTTTTTTCTAGCAAATCACGCAACCCAGTTATCCATACTGAACTCCGCATTGGTATAAGATAAGAGTTGAGCGTTTGCTCCTAGCAAAGCTAGGCGAAGATACCGGCTGTGCGGGCAAACTCTTTCTAAAGACCTTCAATTTAAATAAGCAAAGCGGCAATATGACTGTCTCCCTGCGGTAGCAGCGACCTGGCCAGAAACCATTCCTCAACATAGCCCGAATTAAACCAAGACAAAATCAAGAAAGCGGTCATTAATTCTGACGTTTTTTCCGAAGAGATCTTAATCGCGCAATTTTACATCTCACTAAGATGTTTGGTGCAATATTTCACAAGTGACAAAATGTGCATGAAGACTAGTCGTCTCTCATTGAATGAAAAGGACCGCTTAATGTTCCCACTCCTACTAGGAGTAGTGCTGTTGACCAACCCAGGGGGTGTAAATTTAACTTCTACCGGATATTTTCATATTAGTCACATGAAACCGCGCACACGTTGCACATTTTGAGAACGGTGTGTAGCCTACAGCGACGTGCTTACTGTTGATCTAGGAATATGAATAAATGAATATTCTAAACGGTCTGAGCGGTTGCATTTGTCTCGTTGCTTAATTTTAACATTTAAATTCTGTGCGGTGGGTGTATGAATTTTGGATATGTCGTCCCAGAGTCTTTTTCGAACCGTAGACCCAAGGACGATGGGGGCCCTTAATTTGAGCCCCAGAGGCAGTTATTTTATAAGGACATTTACACATTTGGGTATCATTGTAATGTTGCAATATTTCATAGGCTACCAAGGGTGGCCAATCATCCTCCAGGAGAGCCTTAAAAGGGCAGTGGTGTATTTTGACATTGGCTTGAATATGCGAAGAAGCCAATAGCCTAAATTTGTCTGATTCTCTTTGGTGAACAATTTTGTAGTTCGTTGTATAATAGAATGATATAAAAATTGTGTTACAGACCTTTTTGTTGTTGGGACAAGTTTAAATATAATGTATTTAACCCTTTTAACGAGGCAGGTCAGTTAAGAACAAGTTCTTATTTTACAATGATGGCTGGGGTTAACTGGTCTAGGAACAGTGGGTTAACTGGTCTAGGAACAGGGGGTTAACTGGTCTAGGAACAGGGGGTTAACTGGTCTAGGAACAGGGGGTTAACTGGTCTAGGAACAGGGGTTAACTGGTCTAGGAACAGGGGTTAACTGGTCTAGGAACAGGGGTTAACTGGTCTAGGAACAGGGGTTAACTGGTCTAGGAACAGGGGTTAACTGGTCTAGGAACAGGGGGTTAACTGGTCTAGGAACAGGGGTTAACTGGTCTAGGAACAGGGGTTAACTGGTCTAGGAACAGGGGGTTAACTGGTCTAGGAACAGGGGGTTAACTGGTCTAGGAACAGGGGGTTAACTGGTCTAGGAACAGGGGGTTAACTGGTCTAGGAACAGGGGGTTAACTGGTCTAGGAACAGGGGGTTAACTGGTCTAGGAACAGGGGGTTAACTGGTCTAGGAACAGGGGTTAACTGGTCTAGGAACAGGGGTTAACTGGTCTAGGAACAGGGGGTTAACTGGTCTAGGAACAGGGGTTAACTGGTCTAGGAACAGGGGGTTAACTGGTCTAGGAACAGGGGGTTAACTGGTCTAGGAACAGGGGGTTAACTGGTCTAGGAACAGTCTACCCTGGCCAAACCCTTCCCTAACGACGCCAGGATCGAACCAGGGTCTGTAGTGACGCCTCTAGCACTGATTAAAAAAATCTATCTTGTCTGAAGGGGAAGTGGAGAAAAAAAGAAAATATGCACATTTTCCCAACAGTGGTGTGTTTCCACCAAACAGACTTGTTGTGGATAAAAATCCGTGTGCAGATGTCATGCACACAATGACCTTTAGATGTTTGTTCTGTACAATGTGTTTCCATCGCATTTTCAACTCTACAGATTTGTCACAGAACTGTTGCATTTTAAATAGCAAATTGGTTTACTCCGGTCTTGGCACATGCCCTCTAGCCAACAGCTGGCAGATAGAGTGGGTAGGCTAGTCTACATCGATCAAGTCACCAGAACAACACCCCATATTTATTAGCAAATCACCCCATAACGATAAAGCAAAAACAGGTTTATTGATTTTTTTATCACACAAAAAAAACTTCTGAAATATCAACCATCAACCCCCCCCCCCTTCAGGTTTCCTGCAAACGTGGCACTTGTCATTCAGGCCAAAGAGTTCAATGTTATTGATCAGATCAGAGAATCTTGTTTCTCATGGTCTGACTATCTTTAGGTGCCTTTTGGCAAACTCCAAGCAGGCTGTCATGTGCTTTTTACTGAGGAGTGGGTTCTGTCTGGCCACTCTACCATAAAGGCCTGATTGGTGGAGTGCTGCAGAGATGGGAGAAACTTCCAGAATAACAACTATTCCCCTGAAGAACTCTGGAGCTCTGTCAGTGACCATCGGGTTCTTGGTCACCTCCCTGACCAAGGCCCTTCGTCCCCGATTGCTCAGTTTGGCTGAGCGGCCAGCTCTAGGAAGAGTCTTGGTTGTTCCAAACGTCTTCCATTTAAGAATGGAGGCCACTGTGTTATTGGGACCTTCAATGTTGCAGACATGTTTTGGTACCCTTCCTCAGATCTGTTTTTTTTCCATTTGTAATACGTGCTAAAATTTCTAGACCCGTTTTCGGTTTGCCATTATTGTGCACTGTGTATAGATTTTTATGTGTAATCCATTTTTAAATTTATTTTTTAGAAAAGGCTGTAACCTAACAAAATGTGAAAGTCAGGGGGTCTGAGTACTTCCAGAATGCACTGCATGTCTTAAACGTTTGGACACGTTCTCATTCCAGGGTTTTTGTTGACCTATTTTCTACATTGTACAATAATAGTGAAGACAGACATAAACTATGAAATAAAACAAGTGGAATCATGTAACCAAAAAAAGTGTTTCCTCTTGGTGTCCTAAATTGCACCCTATTCCCTATGTAGTGTAGCCGCGTCAAAAGTAGTGCACTACTATAGGGTGCCATTTGGGACACCAGCGTAGCCCAGTCCACTCAAGAGGATAGAGAGACAGGAGTGAACTAATGGACATTTTTTAAAGGGCTGCTGCTTCTGTGGTGGGCTCCTTCCTCTTAGAAGAAGGTTTAGGCTTAACTCTGTAATTAGCCCTTCTCTCCTCCAGGAGTATTCTGCGTTTGATGGCACTGAGCACTTTCCTTACATCGTGTCGCTGTTTCAATCTCCTTATCCATTTCTGTAGCTGCTGCTCGTCTCTCTCTCTCTGTAGCTGCTGCTCGCTCTCTCTCTCTCTCTCTCTCTCTCTGTAGCTGCTGCTCGTCTCTCTCTCTCTCTCTCTCTCTCTCTCTCTCTGTAGCTGCTGCTAGTCTCTCTCTCTCTGTAGCTGCTGCTAGTCTCTCTCTCTCTGTAGCTGCTGCTAGTCTCTCTCTCTCTGTAGCTGCTGCTAGTCTCTCTCTCTCTGTAGCTGCTGCTAGTCTCTCTCTCTCTGTAGCTGCTGCTAGTCTCTCTCTCTCTGTAGCTGCTGCTAGTCTCTCTCTCTCTCTCTGTAGCTGCTGCTAGTCTCTCTCTCTCTCTCTCTGTAGCTGCTGCTAGTCTCTCTCTCTCTCTGTAGCTGCTGCTAGTCTCTCTCTCTCTGTAGCTGCTGCTAGTCTCTCTCTCTCTCTCTCTCTCTCTCTCTCTCTCTCTCTCTCTGTAGCTGCTGCTAGTCTCTCTCTCTCTCTCTCTCTCTCTCTCTCTCTCTCTGTAGCTGCTGCTCGTCTCTCTCTCTCTCTCTCTCTCTCTCTGTAGCTGCTGCTCGTCTCTCTCTCTCTCTCTCTCTCTCTCTGTAGCTGCTGCTAGTCTCTCTCTCTCTCTCTCTCTCTCTCTCTGTAGCTGCTGCTAGTCTCTCTCTCTCTCTCTCTCTCTCTCTCTGTAGCTGCTGCTCGTCTCTCTCTCTCTCTCTCTCTCTGTAGCTGCTGCTCGTCTCTCTCTCTCTCTCTCTCTAGCTGCTGCTCGTCTCTCTCTCTCTCTCTCTCTCTCTCTGTAGCTGCTGCTCGTCTCTCTCTCTCTCTCTCTCTCTCTCTCTCTCTCTGTAGCTGCTGCTCGTCTCTCTCTCTCTGTGTGTAGCTGCCTGTAACCTGTTTCCACACAACCTTTTATTTTATTTGACTAAACCGGATAAAGAAATAAGCTGGATAAAGTCACGACAGGCCTGATAGAAACAGCAAACTTTCAAAATGTCAACAAAACAGAATGCCTTAGGCAAGGTGGGATCGTTTATTCTGTCAAATGTATTACACAAAAAATGGCGGCGCAAATATTGATATAATAACCATCACACGGAAGTACACTTGGGAGGTCACGTGATGATGGTGCCGTCGGCGTGAATTTTACACCTTGACTTTTCCACATCTTGTTGTTAGCCTGAATTTAGAAATCTATTTTATACCACCTATTAACCCCATACTGTCAAAGTGGAATTGTGTTTTTCAGACTTTTCAACAAATTAATTTCTAAATGAAAAGCTGAAATGTCTTTTAAGTTGAGTATTCTACCCTTTTTTTGTTTGTTATGTTAAGCCTAAATCGGTTCAGGAGTCAAAATGTGCTTAACAAGTCACATAATAAGTTGCATGAACAATCTGTGTGCAGCAATGGGGGTTTTAACATGATGGTTGAATGACCAGCTCATCTCTGTACCACAACACATACAATTAATTATCTGTAATGTCCCTCAGTCAAGATCAGACAGGACACAAACATTCCAGAACATGCATCCTGGACTGAAGTAAAACTGCAAAAGAGAGAACCAGTGATTTTTTTCTTCTTTTTTTTCTGAATACAGTCTTATGTTTGGGGTAAATCAAACACATTACTGCATCATTGTTCTTCCACTTTGACATGTTTTTAGAGTATTTTGTGTAGATTACACACACGCACACACACGCACACGCACGCACACATGCACACACACAAAAAGGCAATTATATCCAGTTTAGTCCCACTTTGTAACACACTGGGAAAATTCTTGGTGTGAATATTTTCTGAATGATGGCCCTGTGTTCTCCTACATACAGTAGGATGCTCCTTTCCACTAAATAATGAGTCTTAATAATATTCTGGAGATTGATGCTTGACTACGGTTTGACACATAAAAATAAATCCCGTCATAATATCATCACATTTTACATTTACATTTAAGTCATTTAGCAGACGCTCTTATCCAGAGCGACTTACACGTTCATTATAGGTTGTCTACCTGTCACTCGGGCTCCTGAGTGGCGCAGCGGTCTAAGGCTCTGCATCTCTGTGTAAGAGGCGTCACTACAGTCCCTGATTCGAATCCAGGCTGTATCACATCCGGCCGTAATTGTAAAATAAGAATTTTATTCTTAACTGACGTGCCTAGTTAAAAGCAAAGAATATAAATAAATAATAATAATAATAATATAAATAAATAGAATAATCTGCGAGCTGTTGACTAGAGCCAAAGTGACAAGACTAGAGTGGCCACATTTGCTATATAACACAACATCGGTTGGGACAAGGCGATGGAAACCCATTTGACTTTCGAGTATTTTATTCAACCGCACAAATTGTTTTTCTGTGCGATACGTCATCAACACACATCCTTTTGATTTGCAACGAGTCAAATTGATGGAAACATCTCCGATGGGGTAAATGCGCTTATTTTATTTTAGAATATTCAAATGAGATTATGTCACCATGGAAAACTAGCCAGGTGTGACTAAAGACAGTGGGTGAAAGATGCATATGTCTAGTTTCCTTTCCTGTTGATGACATTAACAATTTAAATGCAAGGCCTCCTACTCTCATCTCAGCATGCCCCCACTCACACTCTCTCTCTCGAACCAGACATCAACCTGAACTCCCCCAACAAGGGCCTTGGCCCTGCAGGAGGTGTAGACTCCCTAACGGAGGGGGGAGCCGTGGGAGTAGCAGCTGCCAACACGCTGCCCCCAGGGCTCACGGAGGAAGAGGCCGAGGAGCTCTACTCTGATCTAGCCAAGGTAGGCCCTGTTGTCCTGTCTGTTGGGGTTAAGGTTAGTGGTAGCCATGGGCGTAGTAGCCATCAACACGCTGCCCCCAGGGCTCACGGAGGAAGAGGCCGAGGAGCTCTACTCTGATCTAGCCAAGGTAGGCCCTGTTGTCCTGTCTGTTGGGGTTAAGGTTAGTGGTAGCCATGGGTGTAGTAGCCATCAACACGCTGCCCCCAGGGCTCACGGAGGAGACCGATGAGCTCCACTCTCAACCAGCCAAGCTTGGGTCCTGTGTCTTCATCTGTCTGTCTCTGTCGTCCTGTCTGTTGGTCTGAGCTCACCAATGTAGGCCCTGTCGTCCTGTCTGTTGGTCTGAGCTCACCAATGTAGGCCCTGTCGTCCCTAGTGTTTGGTTTACTAATAATCCATTCAACAAACATTTGAGGAACTCCGTTTCAGACAATGGGGACACCGAACAAAATTATAAACATGTCAAGTGTTGGTCCCATGTTTCATGAGTTGAAATAAAAGATCCCAGAAGTGTTCCATACGCACATACCAAGATAATCCACCCACCTGACAGGTGTGGCATATCAAGAAGCTGATTAAACAGCATGACCGGTGCACCAAAGATCTTTATAACTAAAATAGACCGCAGCCTGTCCTTTCCAATGAGAACAAATGAGTCATAGTGGGCAAAACAAGTGTGGCATCGTGTGGGTGAGCGGTTTGCTGATGTCAACGTTGTGAACAGTGCCCCACGGTGTGGGTTATGGTACGGAGGGGGGCAGGCTTAAGCTACGGATAAGCAATGAACACACTTGCATTTTATTGATGGCAATTTGAATGCTCAGAGATACCGTGAAGAAATCCTCAGGCTCATTGTCGTGCCATTCACCTGCCACAATCAGCTCATGTTTCAGCATGATAATGCACGGCCCCATGTTACAATGATCTGGACACAATTCCTGGAAGCTGAACATGTTCTTCCATGGCCTGAATACTCACCAGACATGTCACCCGTTGAGCATGTTTGGGATGCTCTGGATCGACGTGTAGGACGGCGCATTCCAGTTCCCGCCAATATCCAGCGACTTCACATTCATTGAAGAGGAGCGGGACAACATTCCACAGGCCACAATCAACAGCCTGATCAACTCTATGTGAAGGAGATGTTTCGCGCTGCATGACGCAAATGATGGTCACACCAGATACTGACTGGTTTTCTGATCCACACCAGATACTGACTGGTTTTCTGATCCACGCCAGATACTGACTGGTGTTCTGACCCACGCCAGATACTGACTGGTGTTCTGACCCACGCCAGATACTGACTGGTGTTCTGACCCACGCCAGATACTGACTGGTGTTCTGACCCACGCCAGATACTGACTGGTGTTCTGACCCACGCCAGATACTGACTGGTGTTCTGACCCATATCCAACCTTTGTTTTAAGGTATCTGTGACCAACATGTGCTTGTCTGTATATCTATTCACGTGAAATCCATAGATTAGGGCCTAATTTATTTATTTCGATTGGCTGATGTCCTTATGTGAACTGTAACTCGGTAAAATCTTAAATTGTTGCATTTTTATATTTTGGTTCAATGTAGTTTGCATGCTTTAGGACTATTCACCCAAAGAAGGTCTCTTCAGTTAACCCACACTGGAGAAAGGAGCTTGGACTTGACCTCTGACCTCTCCTGTGTGTTGCTGTCAGGTGGAGGAGGAGATCAACACCCTGAGACAGGTGCTCCTGGCCAAAGAGAAGCATTCTGCTGAGCTAAAGAGGAAGCTGGGGCTGAGCCCCCTCAACGAGCTCAAACAGAACCTCACCAAGGGATGGCAGGATGTCCAGACCTCCAATGCGTAAGTACAAGATCCTTTAAAATAAAATAAAATGTAATGTTCAAATCCTTGGTTAATAAAAAAAACACTAAGTCAAACGAGAAGGGTGAAACGTCTTATAATGTTTTAAAGTTTCTGTATGAGTCATTGTAATTGATTTTTAATGACCGAAGATAAAACCACAACCTGTCGTTTTTCAATGGGAGAAAATGAGTCGTAGTGGGCAGAGCCAAGCACGAGGTACCGAGATCCTTTTGACGCGTTGTATCATGTATTTGTGTGTATATATATATATATAATTCCTTTAGGGAACGCCTACTCTGAAGTGCACAGGTGCAGTAACTCAATTTGCCCTTGCACTCGTAAACAACAAAACATTTTACACTCTGGAAAAGGGTCAAGTCGACAACTTAGTCCACTGTGTTCATACCAGATTTTAGTTTTGAGAACTGAAAACTATATTGCGGTCCCATGTTTAATCGATGAGAAAATTGGCAGAATGTTGGCCCAAATCAGTCTCCTCCCACTGCCGGCCACTGGGCTTCCTCTCGGCACCATATTTGGTAGTGGATGCTTCACATTTTATACATCCGGTGAAACATCTGGCTCATTATTCTATCTTTGGTTGTAGCCACTGGATCGTTCCCTTCTCAGATATCATATCAACCTACGCCTCTTACAAATGCTTGACTCTTACTGTAGGGCTGTGCTGTGTCACTGTTGTCTTGACTCTAATACCGTTCTGTAAATGACATGGTGAATAGGAAATGGCTGTGCCCGTTTTACGGTTCTGGATCCACCCTATAGCATGAATCAGGTGACCAGACAGACGGCTAACCGTGGGCACACCGCTGAGCTGTACATCTCTGACCCCAGTCTCTTGTCTTCTAGCTATGTCAGAACCACTGAGAAACTTGGCGAGTGGAATGAGAAAGTTACCGGTTCAGAGTTGTGAGTCTCTCTCTCTCTCTCTCCTGTTTTACTGCTCAAATCGATCACCACCTGTCGCCTGCAACCAGTGTGTTTGCGCTCTTCCCCCCCCGCTCTGCTCAGAACTTTAATAACATGGCTCCTGTATCTCACCATTTTATGTTATAACACTTGTCGTTGTCCGTAGGGAGCATGTTCCTCTGCCTGCTACGTGGTGAAAACTCCCATTCCCAGTGAAACCATCTGTTTTTTTTATAAAGAACAGTTATTTAATAATATAGAGGGTTTTTAACGTCACAGAAAGATGTAGTTTCATTTGCTACTTTTTTTTTTCTTTTTTTTCCCGTGTCGGGTAATGTCATAGGGTAGGAGTAGTTTTTATGTCTTTAGTCAGTAAGTTAAACCACTTATGTCAAGCCTAAATACGTTCAGGAGTTAAAAATATAAAAAAAATGTGCTTAACAAGTCACAGAAGATGCATGGACTCTGTGTGGAATATTTATTTGTGCTTATTTACATCTTGGTGGTCCCGGGAATTGAACTCTCTACATTGGTGTCTTTTTTATATAAACTACAATCGAGACCGTAAGCAACGCATGGACTGGTATTACCAAATGACGCTACGGCCTTCTGTTTTGGGGTTATTTTTAACGAGGCTGACGGCTTCAAGGTCATTGCTGTGTGAACACTAGATCTCCTACACGACTTGGAGATCTCTGAACAGGGGTGTCGGCAGTCAAACGTTTGGATAATCCCACACCGGTAAGGAGTCTCAATGAGCCATGCGGTAGCTAAAGCTGGCGGCCCATCTCAATGATCCTTTAAAAAAAAATTTGATCGCTAGCGAGCAATGACTCACCATCACATTGACGTCTGTCAGTCGTCTATCAGTTCCTTACTATAAAGCGGGGGAACTTCCTTGCCCGAGGCTTTTCAGTGTTAAGGTGACATCGTCTGAACCAAAAAACAATATTTGTTTTTACACTTCTGTTATTAGCTTGGTGGTAGTTAGTTGCGCTAAAAGCTAGGGAAACGGATTCGAAATCTATGTGAAAAGGTAGTAAAACTAACCTCTTCACGCCACCACTGTTGCTACGGCAACAACAAAAAAATCTGAATGGCTGTAGGCCAATATTAACATGCCTGGTAAGTGGCAAGTTATCTTGCACTGTTCTTTCAGTGTACACACACACACACACAGTTTTACTCTTAACAGGATTGTGTGGGTGAGGAATGGAATGCTGTAGAGAGGGAGAAACACCAATCGAGAGAGGGCTAGGTTGGCTGTGTGCACCTGGTGAGATTGCATTGTGACCAGACACATTTTGAAAAGCCAACTGACATTTGACTCCTGAGGTGCTGACCTGTTGCACCCTCTACAACCACTTATTATTTGTTTGACCCTGCTGGTCATCTATGAACATTTTGAAGAACAGTCTGGCTTTAATGGCCATGTTCTGTTATGATCTCCACCCGGCACAGCCAGAAGAGGACTGGCCACCTCTCAGATCCTGTTTCTTCCTTAGCTTCCTGGCTTTTTCTAGGGAGTTTCTGAGCCACCGTGCTTCTAAAAATATGCATTGTTTGGTGTTTTTAGGCTGAGTTTCTGCATAAGCACTTTTTTTACGAAAGCTTTATAAATACATTTTGATTTGTATCAGTATTTACAGATGTAGAAGAAATTAGTGTTCATTTAGTCTATTTTTAGCAAGACCGCAGCTATGGTATGTATTGCTTTCCAGTTTCCTTTCTCGTCAGCAGAAACGTAGCCACATCCTCCTTTCCATTCAGACAACCGACGAAACAGGATCTGCAGGATGCCACTAATTCCATGTTTTGTTTCAGGCACTGTTTGGTTTGTGCGAACTGAATGACTTATCAAATATTCTGATGCTGGATACTCTTTGTGGGTTACTAAGGGAGTTCTAATCCCTAAACATATACACTAGTTTAGTGCAACCCATGTGATGTACTTGAAGTTCTGCGGAATTGGTCATTTGTCATGTCTGAAATTTTCCAAAGACTTATATATATATATATATATATATATATTTTATTTTTATATATATGTGTGTGTGTAATATACATACATGCGTACACACATACATACGTACATGCATACGTGCATACATGCATAAATGTGTGTATCTATATAAATATTGTGTCACTTGTCTTGATGCATTAATCAATAGTTTGATTTTGTGTCTCTAACTTGCCCTTTCCTTCCATGTAAAAAGTATATATATTTTTTTGGTTAAAATGTTCAATGTCGTACTGTGTGTCCGTAGATATCTGACAGCGTCTGAAACTTTGGATGGCATTGCCCAATCTGAAGCGTGAGTCTATATATACATTACTTTTTTGTTTATTTAAGTTGGTTTCAGCAGGGGTAAAGGGGCTTCTGTCTTCATGCCATTTGCTTGGTGCTTGGAGTCTGACCATGCTTCTGTTCTGTTTGGCTGGTGGTGTGTGGATGGTGAGGGGTTTCGGTGTGGGTTTCATGGTAGCTTCTCTCTGACTTGGTTCTTTAGGCCCTGGAGCCCCCAAAAAAAAAAACATTTTTGGCTTAGCCTTGCCCATGCCTACTATTATTATTATAGCTTGTGTGGGGCAACAACATAAGTTTTTGGTGACTTGAGGACTGAAGTTGAGGCTGTTTAAAAAAAAAAAAAAATGTTTGTCCTACTGAATGTACCGGTCTGGCTGAATGTGATGACTAAGAAGAAGGCCAGTAAATCTCCTGCAGACCCTCTGACCTGCTTTACAATGTGTAACAATCTATCATTCATTCATTGGCCACTAGCTGCATAGTTTCCCCAACTGTGTGGCCACTAGCTGCATAGTTTCCCCAACTGTGTGGCCACTAGCTGCATAGTTTCCCCAACTGTGTGGCCACTAGCTGCATAGTTTCCCCAACTGTGTGGCCACTAGCTGCATAGTTTCCCCAACTGTGTGGCCACTAGCTGCATAGTTTCCCCAACTGTGTGGCCACTAGCTGCATAGTTTCCCCAACTGTGTGGCCACTAGCTGCATAGTTTCCCCAACTGTGTGGCCACTAGCTGCATAGTTTCCCCAACTGTGTGGCCACTAGCTGCATAGTTTCCCCAACTGTGTGGCCACTAGCTGCATAGTTTCCCCAACTGTGTGGCCACTAGCTGCATAGTTTCCCCAACTGTGTGGCCACTAGCTGCATAGTTTCCCCAACTGTGTGGCCACTAGCTGCATAGTTTCCCCAACTGTGTGGCCACTAGCTGCATAGTTTACCCAACTGTGTGGCCACTAGCTGCATAGTTTACCCAACTGTGTGGCCACTTATCAAATAGTTTTCAATACCATTTTTTTGTGTATTGGTCAGTCTGAATAGAAATCAATCTTAAAGGTTGAGGACTTAGACCCTATAGACTTGTGTACTGAATGGCTGTCTAGTAAGCGATGCTTGCTCTATCAGGGTGACGTAGCTATTGATGCCACGCTAGAGACAATCGCCACCTCTGCTCAGTCTGTCTGTGGAGTGCCACCCCTGTATAGGCCTAACAGCCATGCATTGAGGGATATCTGTATGATGGGATTATACAACATTATGGGCATAGGGCAGGAATGTGTGTAGAATGGAACACGTGGTTACCATGGTTTTGATACCATTCTATTCCAGCCATTACTACGAGCCGTCCTCCCCTCTCCACAGTCTTGTCAGGGTAGATTCCTGCTTTAGGTTGGTCACATTGAGGTTTGTTAAGGAGGCTGAGATCTTTTAATGTAAAGACTATTTTACTTTTTGTTTTTCAACTGTTTTCAATTTATAGTACAATTTTAAAATGACCTTTTTTTCGAGATTTGTCTTAGGCTGCTTGATTGATCCATCCACCCAGTTGAACTTAAATGCTGTATACGGGGTCAGTAGTCCGTCTCGCCCTACTGAACTCCCACTGGGGTCGGGGGTCCGTCTCGCCCCACTGGGGTCGGGGGTCCGTCTCGCCCCACTGGGGTCGGGGGTCCGTCTCGCCCCACTGGGGTCGGGGGTCCGTCTCGCCCCACTGGGGTCGGGGGTCCGTCTCGCCCCACTGGGGTCGGGGGTCCGTCTCGCCCCACTGGGGTCGGGGGTCCGTCTCGCCCCACTGGGGTCGGGGGTCCGTCTCGCCCCACTGGGGTCGGGGGTCCGTCTCGCCCTACTGAACTCCCACTGGGGTCGGTGGTCCGTCTCGCCCCACTGGGGTCGGGGGTCCGTCTCGCCCCACTGGGGTCGGGGGTCCGTCTCGCCCCACTGGGGTCGGGGGTCCGTCTCGCCCCACTGGGGTCCTACTGGGGTCCGTCTCGCCCCACTGGGGTCCTACTGGGGTCCTACTGGGGTCGGTGGTAGTGTGATGTAGACATAAAGTAGAGAAGTCCTTGTCCCTTAACTTACTGGCTGTCAATGAAGCCATTTTTAATCAACCCATTGAGCGGAGACCTAATGCTTAATTTAATGTTCTTGGTAGAGACATTGGTCACGTATTGGATACAAGCTGTTGCTGTGCTATTTTTCTCTTCGCTTGTTTCCTCTGTATTTCTGCAGTATTTCTCCTATATGGCTGTTCATTAGTCAGACAGTCAAAGGCCCAATTCTGATGTTTTGTCCAATTTGTCAAAGGAGCTGATCGGTTCAAAGCCCAGTTGGTGGAAACTTATCAGAATTGGGCTGCTCTGTTTAAAAAAAAAAAAAAAAAAAATTAAGGCAGCTTTTGTCTGTGATTTAACTCCTTAGTGGCTGACTTCCTGACTGCTTAATCTGTTCTAAACCAAGTGAGGCTGGTTTTCAGTCATGTTCTAAGGAGATTCTCTCGCCCCCTCTCCGTCTACCATCTTCCCTCTACTCCCATCTCTCTCTCTCCCTCATTTTCTTCTCTCCCTTACAGGTATAAGAAGACTTCTGAGACCCTGTCTGTGGCTGGACAGAAGACCACCGCTGCCTTCTCCACCATGGGCACTGTCCTCAGCAGGAAACTGGGAGACATGAGGTACAGACCCAGACACAAAATGGCTGCCGGCCCTTCCTGTAGAACAGGGGTGGAAAACCATAGAAATAGAATCACTAGATTTATTTTTTATATATATATTTTTTTAAAGCCCCTCTGATAACAAATGTTTTCACTGTTGCAGAACAGTGACTTGGGCATGTTTAATTGTAGTATTTATATAGACCAACCCTCTAGGGCTGTAGCAAATCTACTAAACCGCTGTACCTCAGGACCTTGATTAGCTGAATCGGGAATTACAGCAGGACTGGAGCAAATACCTGTGTACTACCCAGTAGTTAACCAGGAAGAGGGTTGACTACCCCTGATGCCACAGATACCTTAACAGGTAAGGGATTGGCTCAGAAAAACAGTCAGTATCTGGTGTTGTCACCATTTGCCTCAAGCAGCGCGACACATCTCCTTCACATAGAGTTGATCAGGCTGTTGATTGTAGACTGTGGAATGTGCCACTCTTCGATGGCTAAGTAAAGTTGCTGGATATTGGCGGGAACTGGAACGCTGTCGTACACTACTATCCAGAGCATCCCAAACATACTCAATGGGTGACATGTCTGGTGAGTATGCAGGACATGGAAGAACATGTTCAGCTTCCAGGAATTGTGTCCAGATCATTGCAACATGGGGCTGTTCATTATCATGCTGAAACATGAGGTGGTGGTGGATGAATGGCACGACAACGAGCCTCAGGATCTCTTCACGGTGTCTCTGTGCATTCAAATTTCCTTTGATAAAATGCAATTGTGTTCATTGTCTGTAGCTTATGCCTGCCCATACCATAACCAGCATGGGGCCCTTTGTTCACAACGTTGACATCAGCGAACTGCTTGCCCACATGACTCCATACATGTGGTTGCGGCCGGTTAGACGTACTGCCAAATTCTCTAAAACGACGTTGGCTTATGGTAGAGAAATTAACATTAAATTCTCTGGCAACAGCTCTGGTGAATATTACTGCAGTCAGCATGCCAATTTAACTCTCCTTCAAAACTCGACATCTGTGGCATTGTGTTGTGACAAAACGGCACATTTTGGTGGCCTTTTATTGTCCCCAGCACAAGGTGCTCCTGTGTAAAGATCATGCTGTTTAATCAGCTTCTTGATATGCGACACCTGTCAGGAGGATAGATTAATCTTGGCAAAGGAGAAATGCTTATTAAAATGTAAATAAATTTGTGGATCAAAAATGTGATACTTGTCTGGGCTCATGAAACATGAGACCAACACTTTCACATGTTGAGTTTATATTTGTGTTCAGTGGAGATACTAGCTGTGGTGATGGCATGTGGACCATACCTTTTGTACAGCTATGTTGAAGATGCCTTTATGGTTCAAAGCAACGCTGTCATTCATGTTATAAATATGTTAAATAATCCCATCTGTCCATTTCAACACCTACACTTTAATCACCCTCCTAATTACATAACTCTACTATCTAAGGGAACCGGGAATATGCTTGTTCATTAACGTTTCCAAGTCCACTTCAGTGTGTGTGTTTGCATCCCCCCTCGTTTCGAGCCGTGGTTTTCCCTGCTCCGTTGCCCCCCGGGTTCGAGCCGTGGTTTCCCGGCTCCGTTGCCCCCCGGGTTCGAGCCGTGGTTTCCCGGCTCCGTTGCCCCCCGGTTTCGAGCCGTGGTTTCCCGGCTCCGTTGCCCCCCGGGTTCGAGCCGTGGTTTCCCGGCTCCGTTGCCCCCGGGTTCGAGCCGTGGTTTCCCGGCTCCGTTGCCCCGGGTTCGAGCCGTGGTTTCCCGGCTCCGTTGCCCCCGGGTTCGAGCCGTGGTTTGTTCTGTTTGATCATTGTGTTTTATTTTCATCTATCATCACCAAGCCTGACTAATTGATTTCTGATAATGGGTTTGTTCTGAGGGGATCATTGTGTCCCTGTTCATCTATCATCACCAAGAAGGGCTTCATGATTTCCCTGTTCATCTAACACCCCAGAGGGGCTTCATGATGTGTCCCTGTTCATCTAACACCCCCCAGAAGGGCTTCATGATGTGTCCCTGTTCATCTAACACCCCCCCAGAGGGGCTTCATGATGTGTCCCTGTTCATCTAACACTCCCCCAGAGGGGCTTCATGATGTGTCCCAGTTCATCTAACACCCCCCCAGAAGGGCTTCATGATGTGTCCCTGTTCATCTAACACCCCCCCCAGAGGGGCTTCATGATGTGTCCCTGTTCATCTAACACCCCCCCCAGAAGGGCTTCATGATGTGTCCCTGTTCATCTAACACCCCCTAGAGAGGGGCTTCATGATGTGTCCCTGTTCATCTAACACCCCCTAGAGAGGGGCTTCATGATGTGTCCCTGTTCATCTAACACCCCCCCAGAGGGGCTTCATGATGTGTCCCTGTTCATCTAACACCCCCTAGAGAGGGGCTTCATGATGTGTCCCTGTTCATCTAACACCCCCCCAGAGGGGCTTCATGATGTGTCCCTGTTCATCTAACACCCCCTAGAGAGGGGCTTCATGATGTGTCCCTGTTCATCTAACACCCCCTAGAGAGGGGCTTCATGATGTGTCCCTGTTCGATGCCGTCTAACATGTAGCCACCATGGCTGACCTGCGTATGGTTGTCCCAAATGAATCCCTTTTCTCCTATCTAGTGCACTACTTTAGACCAGAGTCCTATGGGACCCTATTCCCTATATAGTGCACTACTTTAGACCTGAACCCTAGGGTCAAAAGTAATGCCCTAAATAGTGTGCCATGCCGTCTAGAACACTTCCTCTGCAACCCTGCCCTACAGTAGCTGATCTATGCCCCAACCTGATAGGCCAACTCTGCTCGGCCCACCACTGCTTGTTCCTCACCCTGTTCTCGTTCTTCCTGTTTTTTATTTTTTTAATTGCTGCGATTGGTCTACAGAGCGCTGCCTTTCTCAAACTCCTTTGGGTAAGAGTACTCTGCTGCTGCTGGGACCTGAAACATCCCAATTAAGCTACTTGATCAACTTCTATAGCAGATCTGTACAGTAAATACTGCTCGTCTGTATACTGGTCTGCTGCAGAAGTTAATTCATTATATCTTTTATTGAATGCTTGTTTGCATCCCTCTTGCTGTTATGATCATGAATATCTTATTGATTATTCTTTTTTGGGGGTCAGTTCCCTGTATATGAGTGTGCCTGTTAATCTGATTTGTTTGACTGAAGTGGTCACCAGTCTCAACTTGCACAGACTTTGTCTGCAGACATTCTTTAACTGGGTTCGTTGTCTGCTCTTGAATCTTTCTGTCCCTTTTAAAGATAGTTAGAAGAAGCAACATTGTATCTGTCTCCATTAGGGCATCTGAGGGCATGGGGCAGTGACATTGAGGACATCTCCATTTTGAAGTAGTCAATTTTCTTCTACTATCTCTGAGTTGGTAAACAAACTGAAAGGGTTCATACAGTTATCTGGAGGGTGTTTGAACAGGTATGAAGCCAAGGCTGGTGGTTTACTGCCACCTGGAGGGTGTTTGAACAGGTATGAAGCCAAGGCTGGTGGTTTACTGCCACCTGCAGTTATGAAATTTTGTCTGATTCCTCCTGACGACCTGGTTGGCGTCATGTGATCATTAACCCTAGATGACTACTTCAAAATGGTGAAAGTCATCAATGGCGCTACCCAATGCTAAAATGAGCTTTTGGGGGTCTAGAGTCCTCTCTCTGCTTGGCTCCTAACACTCACACTTCCTTGTCTCCTTCCCTTTAACGCTTACAAAGTAGCAACTACTCCATCCGCCAATCGATAAGTATGCCAACGATGAGGTAAATTGGCTCTCACTTTTTTTTTTCTTTTTTTTTTTTTATTATAGTTCACTATTTTATTGATCACTTTAATGAAATTAGCATTTTAGATTAACAGTTGTGTGGTCTTGTTTGTGATGGTGTTTAAAATAAAATAATTCTGCTTTTGTAATTGGAGATTGTCGGTAATCAGAATCATAGTCTCAAACAATAGTTGACTCCGTTTAAATTTTTTTTTTTTTAAACATTTTTTAAGCAACTCTCTTAAGACAAGCATATGACCAGATGTGTAAAGATGATATCTCCGTCAGTTTAACCCTGGATTTAAGGAATCTGGTGGTTGAGCATCTTTAGTATTCTAAATGTACTTTAATTAAAGGAGAGGATTATTCTTTTAGCATCCCGGGGTTTCTATTGTGAATAAACACTTCTGAAAGTTGTGTTGTTTAGTCAGTGATATTCCTATGTGCTCATGTGCAGACATTTTATTTATTTGAATGTTTTGTAATATCTGTTTTGCAGAAACTCTCCTACCTTCAAGTCGTTCGAGGACAAAGTTGGGAACATCAAGGTGAGCTGAAAGTGGTTCATGGGCAGATGATGATGCTCTATTGCGTCAGGGACCACTCTTGATAGCCAATTCATCAGGGACCCTCATATCAGAACACAACGTACTTTAGAGTGATTTTTAATTTTTTTAAATCCCATACAACCATTTTTACTATGACTTCTGCAGTGCAGGGCCTGACTAAGTCTCAGGCCCTGGGAAAGAACATTTTAAATGTCCCATCTTGACATCAGAGAATGTTGCAGTTTTTAAAGCTTATTTCTTGTAATTCTATACGTTTTGTCGGTGTCATTTGCCGTTTTAAGATTAATAGTTTGTTTACTTCTGTATACTTTTTAGCCAGTAGTTCAGAAAGTAACACTCACGAAACAAAAGTCGTCATTCCCCCCCCCCCCCCGACAATTGTGTCCTACACCGTTCCTCTCTTTGCTGTGGCCACTGAGCCTTTGGGGCCCGTCCTGCAACCTCATTTGATGACCCTGGGGCCGGCCTCTTGCTCACTGTCACTCAAGTTCAGGGCCGAAGCTCATTGGCTGGGGGGGGTGGCACGGCACACCTTCAAGAAAACAGTCACTTTCAAACTAGTGATTTTGTGGCTAATTGAAGTAAGACAGTAACTCTGCTCATAGATTATGTATGAATTACACAGACACATCCAGTCCAAAACGGGAGGTTTAAAACGTGTGTGTGTGTTGCTAAAGAACCGGACTCACGTCTTTTGAATTAGTGCATTTATGTTCAAAAAGGAACATTCCGGCAAATACAAGACTTGTGGATACCCATATCCCCTGCGAGCCGCCCAGGCCCACGTTGTGCATCTGAGGGTCAAGACACCGTGGATGAATAATACTACATTTCACCCTCTAAACGTTTTCCACAGATCCCTTGTCCAAAAATTAGTTTAATCTGTTATTGCTTGCAATATTACAAAAATATATATATGTATATGTTTTGCCGTCTGGTCGCGGATCCCCTACAGGACCTGAACCCAACTTTGAGAACTCTCTTCTAGTAGACACTGACTCAACACAACTCTATTTTGAACTGAAATGTACCAACAAGTTAAATGGAAAAGTATATTTTTCTAGTTTGTACATTTAAAAAAAAAAATGTATCTGCATTGTGCACTAACAGCATATCTGCTGCCAACAAGTGTACCCTACAAATGAGTTGAAGGTTATAAATGCTTCTATACACTGGGTGGTTCGAGACCTGAAAGCCATGGTATATCAGGCCATAAACCATTGGTATGACACTTTTTTTTATTTTTTTATTTTTACTCCTCTAATTACGTCGGTAACCAGTTTATAATAGCAATAAGGAACCTATGGGTTTGTGGTATATGGCCAATATACCACGGCTAAGGGCTGTATCAGGCACTCAGTGTTGCGTCGTGCTTAAGAACAGCCCTTAGCCGTGGCATATTGGTCATATACCACACCCCCCTTGAGCCTTATTGGTTCCCAAGTATCCCATTTAAAAAAATAAAAAATGATATTGGATTATTCTCAACTGTCTCTCAAACATCTATTTTTTTAAATGACTGTCTCCCTGAAGAATGACCATCTGTTCTGTTCACAGTTGGGCTGATTTGTGTCCCTTCGCTGCAGCACAGGTAACCGAAACGTGGCCTGGGGAAAGTTGATAAGAGTTGTACCTAGTATTTACTAACGGGCTTGTTTGGGTTATTGTTAGATTGTATTCTAGCTTGGTGTCACCCTCTGAGTTTGTCACTTTTTTATTTTTAATGTTTTACTGGTGCTGCAGCCCAGGCAATTTTTAATTTTTTGGGGGGTGTGAAACTTCTTAACAGATGCATGATCAGTATGAATTAACTTCAAAATAATAATAGTAGTTAATCTCTCGCACACAGCTCCTTTTGAATGAAATGACTTCTGGGAAGATTTACCATCACATTGATACCAGACCATTTATTATTATAATAATAATAATAATAATAATTCTCTCTCATCCTTCAGTACATGGTGGTTGGACCCAGACGTAACGGAGAAGCTGTCCAGTCCCCGACCGAAACTAACCCGTTCAGGACAACGCACCCTTCTGAAGCTCCTCCTTCCGCGCTTATCACCGGGACTGTGACGACATCATCATCGCTGAGTGACCCTTGACCTGTGACATCACCCTCCACACCATATGCCATTACTCACTACTGCCTCCTCCTCGGTTACCTATAGCCCAGTCCTAAATGGGCCCTTGGCTCCTAGGCCCTTGTGGAGATCTGATTAGGACTGGATAGGTGTAAGCAATATGGCAACAATTCCGCGGCAACAATTCCACGTATCCTATGAGAAGGTGGAGTCACTCGGCATATTGTTTAAACCGATCGGAGTTGTTGCCAGATTGCTTGCGCGCCTATCTAGTCCACTTCCATCTCGACACAAGTACCTCGGGAGTTATGGGCTTACGGGTCGATCTAGAATCTCCCTCTGGCTACCTCGACCAACTAAAAGCATGTGCATATCTCATCTCAGTCGACCGCAAAGGACAACAGGTTACACAACATCAAATCACCACCGCTTGTAAAAACAACAAACTTAAACCATTTTGTATTTATAAAACTATTTTACACTGCTTTTATCTATATGTAAAATTATATATGAATAGATATATTGTAAACAATACTGCAAGTCGGCATTTATCAGTAGGTAAGGAGGATGGAGAGTCTCGAGGAAACACGAGTGCAAAAAATGTCCAAAAGAGGAGAGGGAATATATGTCTAAAATAAAAACACTATGAATACAACAACCAACTCTGTTTTGTACCCTGCTGGGCATTTACTTCAGTTTATTTTCTACACGAAACAGAATGTGAAGCAATGCTTTGGTGTATAGCTTCCTGGCGAATGTAGAAATTGTCTTTTGGCCTTATTCTTTCACTCCTATTACTTTGTTGGTAGAAAGGTTTATTTCTTTTGGTGATAAAATAAATAAATAAAGTTATAGAAAAGGGTTTAAAAGGGGAGGGGTTTTATCTCTCTGTTGGCTCACTGCTGATGTGTCACATCTGAGATCTATTTTGAAATTCAGTCCAGACATTCTGACATTATTATATGAAGAATTGTCCCCATGTCACAGAACTAATTCCCCACGTGTGTGTGCGCACGTGAAATATGTACACACTTGTCTCGTGCACACACCATACACTCCCACAGACCCTGACTAACGTCACTGTTATGATCACCAACACTTCCTGTTTTAGCCCGTGTGGACTAATCCAGCCTTTTTTAACGCGGATGATCAACTAGCGGTCACCGTTATCCTGCCGCAACCTTCAACCGCAGCCGTTGGATTGGTAGCACCGTCACTTTTTGTTATTTTCAACATGAAGTACCTACTTTAGATTTGTATTATTTTTGCCTGATTTTTTTTCTCTTTCTATCCATGGGATTGGATGTTCATTTAGCCTTTATCTATCCTACTTAAGTAATTTACTTTAAAATTAAAATAAAAATCTGTTCATTTTTAGTAGTCTTACTTAGGTGATGCATTTTAGATTCTCCTCTTGGGTGGAGTATAAGAGTCATTTTTGTATTTAAGTGCCATCTGTAAATCGTTTTGATTTATTAAACCTGCCTGTTTATATTTCTCTCTCGAGAATCCTGAAGTTTAGATTTCATTAGGATGCCCATTTAGCTGTTGCGCATGCAGCAGCTACTCTTCCTGGGGTCTACATGAAACTAAATATATGACCGAGTACAGAACCGTTGTAGACGAGAACAGAAGATAATGGTACCGATACTGGTTTCCCAGACCCAGAGAATCACCATTGAATACTTTAGTCCAGGACTGGTCTTCAATCGGTGTTGGCAGACCAGTCCTCACAGGCAGCCTAATTCTAACGTTTTGGACAATTATTGTTAAAGGTCTGATCTGATTGGTCAAAAGACTAATTGGCGGCAAAAGATCAGAATTGGGCTTGCCTGAGTAAACGCCGTTTTAAGTACAGTAGGTTTCTATTGTCTCTGGTTATGACATGGCAAAGAGAGGCATTATGTAACTTGTGTAGAGCTGCAAATACATGTTTGGGTCAAATGTACATTTTTGCAACTGGATGAAAGAATGACTATAGTTGCTTTATTTAGGACGTGAGTCTAGTTGTAGACATTAAAGGGATCAGATAAGCGAATGTTGGCTGAAAAAATAATAATTGTGTTTTGTTTGGGTTTCAATAAAGCATTCATTTAAATAAAGGACAGAGTTGTGTGGTTAGTGTTTACATTTTATTTGACCTCCGCAGATCATAAAGGAGGGATTTCCTATCGGAGTTAAGCGTGTGTAAATGGTACGTAAATTCTCTTTAACAAACTTTTCTCTACATGTATTCTGACATTGAACTCAAAAGCATGAGAATAGCACGAGATTCGTTTAGGGTGGAGATCAAATCAATTAAGGTGTGTCTACAGTTACACTATATTCTGACCTCAAATGATTTGAAAACAGGTGTTCTACTTTTTTTCCTGGCTTCCACTGTGATTGGCCACGCACCGCTACCGACTTTATGCGCGATGAAACGATCAATAAGGTCAAGCAACCTCTTGGTTCCAAGGTGAACATCTACTTTGTTTTTTTTATTATATAAATTACACCGTTCTCCATGCACTTTAATTTTCAGCAGTGAAGTATCTTTTATATGCACACAGTCTTATCAATTTAGGTTATGCCATGGTAGTTACTGCTAAACTGGTACCTTCAGCAGAGTAAACATGTTTGTTCGTTCTATCTTTGACTAGCGTTAGGTAACGTAAACAAGTTAACATTAGCCAACAAGAGTAGCTCAATCTGGAAGCCATCTATATCACACCTTTGTCTGGAAAACACTCCGTCACTAAAAATAAAGTTTTCAATATAGCTAGCTAACGCACGCTCTGTGTGTTGGTAGCAATAATTATATTTTAGTCCTCATTTGGACTGGTCTTCCAAGAGTCCTTAAACGTTAAAATACAATTTATAATACATTCCCATTTTCACATATAAACACATTGTTACAAACGTAACACTTAATACACAAACATATTGACCAGATCAATACTCTTTAACAGTCTGAAATGATAGATTGATTCCTTCATCTGCCATAATAAGTGTCCTGCACAACCTTCCCATTTATTATATTTAAATGGTTCTAATGTATTGTTTGAATTTATATATTGAAAGGTTTCTGGTTTGATCAGGTAAATTATTACATTTCTTTATTGCTCAGTGTTCTTTAGCCTATTTTTGTATTCCTGTTACCTGATGAAATTGCTATACAATATGATCTTGTTGCCATCTGATGCACATTCAAATGTCATTTAAAAAAATCAACACTGCAGAGCTCTCCCTGTCCTCTGCCGTGCCCTGATTGTATTACTGCTGATGATATCTGGAAATGTGCATGTACGCCCTGGCCAATCTAATGTTGCTAGCCCCAATTCGGACTTGTGCTCTATCTGTTTCACTGATTTCTGCTCTCTTTAAAAGCCTGTGTTTTCTGCACGTTAACGCTAGATGATTATTACCTAAAATGTATCAATTTAAAGTGTGGGTTCCCAGCTCCAATCCAGATGTTGGTCATTACTGAGACGTTGTAACGGTTTTGACTTGAGGTTATTATTTATAGGGGTGCCAGGTAGGTTGTGCCTACCAGAGAAAACATTAGTTTCTCCTTTTAGTTTGGGTGGGAATGAGTCCCATCTGGTCCGTCAAGTCTACACCAATACAAAGGACGTATGTAAAAGTCAGGATGGAAATAAACTTTTCATAAACCCTTAAAACATTGAAAAGAACTTCAAAAACAATTATATTCTGTTGCGTGGGTTGTATTAGCAACAACAATGATTACACACATATATAATAATATCACAATGAGTTCTGGTTCCTCCAGAAATGTCCTGTACCTCGGGCCTAAAAAGAGTCCTGCCCGGTAAAGGAGTTCAGTGAACTCAAGTGACTTTTGTCACGCGATGTTTGTCCGTTCGTTCCGTGTAGCGTAAACCCAGTATTAAACATACAATCAATATAACAATTACTTTACCACAGAACCTTAAAGCGGATCAACTCTTAATTAAGTCCTCAACTACCACTAACTACACAAATCACAGTATACATCACATCCAAACAAATGAAATACCGTATACAAAAAGGTGGTAGTCAGTCGGTCAGTCAGACAATCCAATCCGCCAATAGATCTCCCGCTGAGAAAGGCCACGAAGAACGGAGAGGTGTAGTCCAGGGACGCAAAGAGTGGATCCGATCCTGGGTAAACTCTATTAGGCAACAAAACACACGTTTAACGGCAACAAAACAACGGAATAGAGAAGCTTCGGGAACTGAGGGTTGAACACATCCTCAGTCACGTCTCCATCACAACCCCCACTTTTGCGCAGCTGATACTGGCTATTTAATTGGGAATTAAAGGGAAAGCGCCCTATTGGAAGGAGCTGCACTGAGACGGTTCAGAAAAATTCAGGGCCGTCACACACCCCCTCCCCTGGAAAAAGCCGACCATTGCCCTGGAAGGCACATCTTGGTCGGGGAAACCGAGAAAGGTCTCCTCATCGCTCCTCTACAAAAATATTCATTACTTTTTGGAGCTCACGCTCCTCAGCTGAGGGGCCACAGGCCTTAAGGTGCGAGACTTCTGGGTCTGGGAATCCGAGAAAAGTCTCCTCACTTTCCTGTTCAAAGATATCCAGCACCTTGCGGCGCTCAATCGCCTTAAGGCGTGAGACATGAACAACGCGCATATCTTCACCTGTGTCCTCTTTCACCACTCGGTAGTTCAACGGGCCCATCTGCTCCACAATCCTATATGGTCCTTGCCATTTAGGAGCGAGCTTGGCCGAGAAGAATTGTTCAGCTTTCGAGTAAGGATGAGAGCGAAGCCACACCCGATCACGAAGCTGGAACTGCATGTCTCGTCTGTTCTTATCATAATTTCTCTTCTGCTTGAGTCGAGCCTGGATCATGTTCTTTGAGACAAGAGCTCTCAAGTCATGGAGATGGCCTACCTGGTCATAGCAAGCAGCGTCTGAGTAAGCTGCTGGGGCTGTAGCACCATATCCAAGGGTCCTCGGAGAGGACGACTTAGGTTCAGCTCTGCAGGTGTGACTCAGTGGACTCTTGCACAGCAGAATTCAGGGCAAATCGAAACTCATGAAGGTGCTTGTCCCAGTGTTTGTGCTGGGTCCCTACATAGGAAGCAATCATTGTCTTCAGGAGGTTCGATTTACTCTCTCAGTGAGATTGGTCTGTGGGTGATAGGCCGTGGTCAACTTCTGCCTCAGGTTCCATCTTTGGCAGGTCTCCTCAAAGAGATCAGAGACAAATTGGGAACCTCGATCAGACAGGATGTAATCAGGCACTCCCAGCGAGTCAGGATCTCTTTCGTAAGGATGTTAGAGACGGTCCTTGCTGTGGCCTGACGAGGGAAAAGAGTTCCACCCACTTTGAATAGTAATCAACAAAAACAAGTATGTACACATTCTGGATTGGAGCTTCTAGAAATGGACCCATCAAATCCACTCTAACATTTCCCAAGGTCGGGTACCACCGTTTGCTGCAACTTGCCAGCAGGCTTTTCCTTCTGGTTTGTACATTTGACAAACCTGACAATTTCGGATGTGTGACTTCACATCCATGCTCAGATGTGGCCAGTAGAGTAACGCTTGCAACCGCTTGTAGGTTTTGAACCTGCCCAAATGACCAGCTAATGGGTCTTCATGGAAATGTTGAAGCAGTTGTAGGCGTAGAGTGTCCGGTATGTACATTTGGTAGAGTGTTCTGTGAGGTAGTTGTACGACTCGGTAGACTTTATCTTCAATGATGGTCAGCTTTGTGGTAGGATTGACCATCTTTTCTCCATCTTCCAGGATAGTCTGGTACAAAGCCTGTACTTCTGGATCATCCTGTTGAGCTTTCCATATTGCCTCATCAGAGATGGGAAAGTCTGTTTTGGGCGAGTCTCGACTGCTTGACAGGACAGTAGCACATGTAAGATCAGGGCCACCGTTATCACAAGTAGGAGCTCTGGACAAGGCATCTGGAACAGTGTTGTATTTTCCTTTCCTGTATTCCACTGCAAATGTGAACTCTTGCAACCGTAGAGCCCATCTTATGAGTCTGGTGCTTGGTTTGTTGGTCTTGAACACCCACACAAGGGAGGAATGGTCAGTGACCACAGTGAAGTGTCTTCCCTCCAAGTAGTACCTCCACTTTTCCAAAGCCCAGACAACTGCAAGGCACTCTTGCTCGGTTGTGGGAGTAGTTCCGTTCTGCTCCATTCAATGTCCGACTGGCGAACGCTAGCACTTCTTCAGTGCCAAGTCCAGTCTGTTGGACTAGGACAGCACCAAGTCCAACATCACTTGCATCAGTGTAAACAACAAAAGGGCAATCAAAGTTGGGATGACCTAAAATGGGAGGTGTGACGAGATGTCGTTTCAGGGTTTCAAAGGAAGTCTGGCACTCTGCCGTCCATTGGAATTTCGCTCCTTTTCGCTTCATCGCGTTGAGGGTTCTGCCACCTGGGAGAAGTTCGACACAAACCGATGGTACCATCCAGCCATACCAAGGAACCGTTGAAGGGCCTTGAGTGTGGTTGGCACAGGGAAGTCTTGTACAGCCTTTGTCTTTTCAGGATCCACATGAATGCCGTCGAAAGACACAATATGGCCAAGGAACTTCAGGGAGGTTTGGCAGAAGTTGCTCTTCTTCATATTTAAGGTCAGACCAGCTTCTCTTAGCTTGTCCAACACTGCTTGAAGATCTTGAAAGTGTCTTTCTCTGTTCTGAGAGTAGATAATTATATCGTCCAGGTAGACGAAACAGATCTTCCCTTTGAGCTCACCTAACGCAATCTCCATGAGTCTTTGGAAAGTGGCAGGGGCATTCTTTAATCCAAAGGGCATCACCTTAAAGGAAAACAACCCCTCAACACAGACAAAAGCAGTCTTATCCTTGCTTTCCTGGTCCATCTCAACCTGCCAATAACCACTATTGAGGTCAAGGGTAGTGAACACAACAGCGCCAGTCAATGACTCCACGATCTCATGGATGGTAGGAAGAGGATAGGCATCAGTCTGAGAAACATTGTTGGTCTTCCTATAGTCCACACAAAATCTAAGACCACCAGTCTTTTTGGGATGAGGACAACAGGAGCAGCCCAGGGAGAGGGAGGAACGTTCTATTATATCTTGTGCTAACATATCATTTATGAGTCCCTTTTTGATGATTAGCTTCGCTGGGGACAAACGATATGGCTTTAGCTTGATCGGGCATTTCCTGTGTAAGGAATATTTTGTGCTTCAGGAGCCCGGTCCCTAGCTTTGAAGTACATACATCAGCATTATTCTGCAGTTGTTCCAACAGCCGTAACTCCTCTGGCTGTTCCAGCTGAGCTCTTCTCACAGCCTGTAAAAGGAGATCGTCAGAAGGATTATCAGGTTAGTGGTACCTCTGAGCAACGGCAGAGAAGAGTGCCACATTTGAACCCCAATCATGTAACTTTTTAGCTTCTGATTGGTGCGGTATTAACTGAAAGGATGGGGATGTCGATGGGGGCGTAGGCAGTGACTCTTGGGGTTTCAGCTCTGGTTAAAGCACCCAGAGAAGGATGGTCATTGCTGCGAAGAGAGTTAGGTGTGTTGGCCTGTTGTGATTTGTGGTTTCTGGAAGGTTTATTTGATACGGTCTTGGACATGTAGCTGAAGAATGTCCCTTTTGGCTACATCTCCAACAGAACATGAGAGGGTCTTGGCTGGAGACTCTGGCTGTTGTTGATGGTCTGTCTTGGGCAACTGTTTGGGTGTCTGTTTCTTTCTCTGGTCATATTGCTGTTGGCATTCTCTGTCCTTCTCAAACTGCTGTCCCAAGCGAACCAGTCCATCGACAGTGGTGACTGTAGCATGGCTCCTTGTCTTGCTGTTCAGAGTGCCAGCTTGGCCCTCAGTGGTCTGAACAGAAGTGGACACCAGAGAAACTCTGTGTAAGGAGTTGTGCCTAATGGAGGCCATGTCCCACAGACAAGTCATCCAACATTTTAACACAATTAGAGAGTTCTCTCTGCAAGTGGCCTACAGTGTTAACCATGGGAGAAAAAACAGAATTAACATCCTGAGGACCTCAGTGTGGTGATGTTGCAGGCGCCATTGGAGAGTGGCAGTGAGTTGGTTTTCGTTGGTGCAGTCAAACTGCCTGTCCATGGCACCAGTAATTCCCGTCTTCCACTCTCACTGAGCTCTATCAGCATGGGTTAGAGTGTTCATTGAGTTTCTGAATTCCATGGCACTCTGTTGTTGCTCTTCCCTTAGACATTTGAAATTATGGTGGATAAGAGTTTGGAGATGTTGTTGAGTCAACTAATATCAAGGATGTCACCTTGAAGTTGTAAAACTACAACCTCTGGAGATAACCCAGACAATGAGGAAGGTTGGGTGTCAGAGGGAGGGCTAGCTCAGTACTTCCACACAGATCCATGTCAATAAGTGAGTAACTGGTTAGACCTCCTGTGGCCTGTGGCTCAGACAGAGCATTCAGATTCCCAGGGCTCTGGCCCAAATCAACTCCATTATCTCCATTCACATTATGATTTGTGTTGTCAGCTTGATGGTCAGAATGGCCCTGTGTATTCCCATTGACAGGTATGACATGGATGAGCACATTATCTTGGGGTGAATCCATTGTTTTAATTCCACACAAAATATTTGCTTTGGTTAGTTCTCAATGTTGAGGTGTCCCATCTGGGGTGCCATTTTTTATGTAACGGTTTTGACTTGAGGTTATTATTTATAGGGGTGCCAGGTAGGTTTGTGCCTACCAGAGAAAACATTAGTTTCTCCTTTTAGTTTGGGTGGGAATGAGTCCCATCTGGTCCGTCAAGTCTACACCAATACAAAGGATATGTAAAAGTCAGGATGGAAATAAACTTTTCATAAACCCTTAAAACATTGAAAAGAACTTCTAAAAACAATTATATTCTGTTGCGTGGGTTGTATTAGCAACAACAATGATTACACATATATAATATCACAATGAGTTCTGGTTCCTCCAGAAATGTCCTGTACCTCGGGCCTAAAAAGAGTCCTGCCGGTAAAGGAGTTCAGTGAACTCAAGTGACTTTTGTCACGCGATGTTGTCCGTTCGTTCCGTGTAGCGTAAACCCAGTATTAAACATACAATCAATATAGCAATTACTTACCACAGAACCTTAAAGCGGATCAACTCTTAATTAAGTCCTCAACTACCACTAACTACACAAATCACAGTATACATCACATCCAAACAAATGAAATACCGTATACAAAAAGGTGGTAGTCAGTCGGTCAGTCGGTCAGTCAGACAATCCAATCCGCCAATAGATCTCCCGCTGAGAAAGGCCACGAAGAACGGAGGAGGTGTAGTCCAGGGACGCAAAGAGTGGATCCGATCCTGGGTAAACTCTATTAGGCAACAGCAAACACACGTTTAACGGCAACAAAAACAACGGAATAGAGAAGCTTCGGGAACTGAGGGTTGAACACATCCTCAGTCACGTCTCCATCACAACCCCACTTTGCGCAGCTGATACTGGCTATTTACCCTTGGGAATTAAGGGGGGAAAAGCGCCCTATTGGAAGGAGCTGCACTGAGACGGTTCAGAAAAATTCAGGGCCG